>NC_037668.1:68557444-68748454 GCF_003255815.1 Theropithecus gelada | reverse complement strand
AAAAAAAAAAAAAAAAAAAAAAAAAGAAATCAGGAATCAGGAAGAGCAGTTTAAATCATCGACCACTAGATCTGGGAAGGCAGTCAGGGTGGGAAGGATACAAGGCTAAATTAGGATAGGGAAAATGGAAAGTTTGACATGCCAAAGAACTTTGTGATATAATGGTTATAGTGGACATAAGTCCCAAGAGAGCTGGAAAGATGGAAGGTTGGGGTCAGAGAACAGGATGCTTAAAATTCTGAAGTGGATTTGTTCCAAGGGATTGCAAGGACCAGACAGTGGTGTTGGCAGTAGGTATTTGGAGTAGAGTGGAGGTGAGAGTCACTGGAGGCATGGTAGCTGAATGGATTGCCTCCAAGAATTAGAGCAGGAGTTGGGGTGGAACAGTGGGTAGTGAGCTAAGTAACAAAAAGTCTTCATTTACCAAGGGGTAGAAATCCAGATATCTATGAGTAACAGTGAGAAGGAAGAGCCAATGGTTGGGTACATGTTTGGCCTCTGAAGAACATGAGCTTTCATAGGAGGATGGTCTAAAAGCAGCAGGGGGGAGCCAGGAGAGTGTAACTTCCACACCCTGATTCCAGCCTCCTCCAGCCCAGGGACACATGAGCGAGGTGTGAAAGTATAGGAAGACTCCATTAGCAAAGCCTGCAATGAAAAAAAGTCACCTCAGCGGAGAGAGAGCTTTCAGGAAGGCTGAGTCATGGGAAGAAGCTTGTGATGCCCCTCCCCCTCCCCTAACCCCAGCAGGGCAGCAAAATGGAATCTAAAGGGGTCTCAAGTAGAGGCAGAGCTGAGGGCTGATTCTAGCCTCGGCTCCCTTGCCTTGAGACTTGGGTCAGTCATCTCACCTCTCAGGTCTTCCTCATATGCAGAATGTTCCTCATGTGCAAACTGGAGATGGTGACACCAACCTGGTCTTTCCACAGGAGTGTTAAAAGGATCAAATGAAAGAAGGGATATGGAATCATTTTGGAAACTAAATCGTTCCCCAGGTATGAGGGGAGTTACTGTTATTTTTATCTTCCCCAAGGCCCTGTTTCTGAGAAGAGTACTTTGTGATAGGCTGCCCTCCTAGCACTGGCCTCAGATGGTACTGTTGTTCCCTAGGCATCTCCTCTCTTCCTTGGAAACACACCATGAGTCTGTCTGCCAGGTCATTGTATAAATCTCTTTGCAGCCTGATGGTCTTCATAAGGCTATGAAAAGATTCATTCAGCTGGCCCTAGAATTGTCTTAAAGAATTTGGATGTTGAGTCTGTTTCCTCTCTTACTGCATTAACCAGGATGATTAGGCATGAGCTTGTTAGTTGGCCTCTTGTGGATGTGCTTCACCTTCCTTAGTCATGCTCAGACTGAGACAACAAGCCCTCCCTGAAGAGTAAGTGCCAGCTGTACACGTTGAGGGGCGATGGGGAGAGCTTTGCCATAGGCTGTCTGCAGAGGGAATAGGAAAAGACAGGGCAAGTCACTTCCTCTCTCTTTTCACTGAATGCCCTCCCCTCTGAACTAAAGATGGTGATGCCTCCTTCAAGGGCTATTTTAAAGGTCAAATGAGTTGATAATGGTGGGGGTTCTTTATAATTTATAGAATATTGTTCATATATCAGGTCACTTTTTACCACTGCCACCCTGGTAGTTCATGCCACAGTGGTCTCTTGCCTGGATTGTCATAATGGCCTTTTTTTTTTTTTTTTTTTTTTTAATAGTGTCTCTCACTCTGTCACCCAGTGGAGTACAGTGGCTCAATCATGGCTCATTGCAGCCTCAACCTCCTGGGCTCAAGCGATCTTCCTCTCAAGCTACCTTCCAAGTAGCTGGGACTACAGGCATGCACCACCACACCCAGCTAAGTTTTTACAGAGACAGAGTTTTGCCATGTTGCCCAGGCTGGTCTCAAACTCCTGGGCTCAAGCAGTCTGCCTGCCTCAGCCTCCCAGAGTGCTGGGATTATAGGCATGAGCCACTGTGCCTGGCCTAATAGCCTCCTTCTTCTTTATTTTATTTTATTTTATTTTTTTGAGACAGAGTCTCACTGTATCGCCCAGGCTGGAGTGCAGTGGCACAATCTTGGCTCACTGCAACCTCCACCTTCTGGTTCAAGCGATTCTCCTGCCTCAGCCTCCCAAGTAGCTGGGATTACAGGCGCCCGCCACTACGCCCTGCTAATTTTTTGTATTTTTAGTAGATATGGGGTTTCACCATGTTGGCCAGGCTGGCCTCAAACTCCTGACCTCATGATTTGCCCACCTTGGCCTCCCAAAGTGCTGGGATTACAGGCGTGAGCCACCATACCTGGCCAATAGCCTCCTTCTTAACTGGTCTCTTCATGTCCCCCTGAAGTCTGTTACCAACATAGATAATGAGAGTGATCCTTCTCATTGCAAGTTGGTTCATGTAACTCCTGTGCTCAAAACCTACCTGTTTCACTCAGAAAAGCCAGTGGTTTTCCATGGTATACAGGGTCCTCTGTTATCTTCACTGCCACTTCCCTCCTCTTCCTCAACATACACATCCATGCCTCTCAGTGTTATTTTGTACCATTTTCTCTCTCATTCGCTTTCTTCTGACACATTGGCCTTCCTGCTAAATCCTACATGTGCTATTTGCTCTTCTGCCTCAAGGTCTTTGCTCAAATTTTGTCATTTCGGAGATGTCTCTCCTAATCACCATATAAATTAGCAACTTCCTACCACCTGCCCTCATGGAGTTTATATTCTAGAGGGAGTAGGCTGACAGACAAGCATACAAATATATAGTAGTATTAAATGTGTGGGTCATCTTAGTCCATTTGGGCTGCTGTCGCAAAGTTCCATGAACTGGGTGGCTTATAAACAACAATGTGTTTCTCACAGTCCTGGAGACTGGGAAGTCCAAGATCAAGGCACCAGCAGATTTGGTGTCTGATGAGGACCCACTTCCTGGTTCACAGACAGCCATCTTCTCACTGTAACCTTGTACAGCCAAAGGGGCAAGGGAGCTTTCTGCAGCCTGTTTGATAAGAGTACTAAACTCATTCATGAGGGCTCTGTCCAGAGGTCCCACCTCCTAATATATATCACCATGTGGGTGGGGAGGGGTAGGATTTCAACATAGGAATGTTGAGGGGATACATATTCAGTCAATAGCGTGTGTGTATTTATATATACTATCATATATGTGTGTATACTATCATGTATGTATGTATAGATGACACCTAGCTTCTGATTAGAGGAATTAGCTAAGATGGTCCAAGAAGGACACATTCTTGCATATACACTCTCTCTCCATATCTTCTCTCTGTTCTCCAGAGTCTCTGCACTTGGTTTCTCTCTTAGCATCACAGTAGACTTTTAAGATGGGGAGAAGTGAGTGGCTCACAGAGGCCCCTCCAGCTTTCCATCTATTAACACCTCCAAAAAGCCATTGGGATTTCTATGACTCTAAGCAGCCCCTGCTGGCTCTAGCATACATCTCCCCTGGTCTAGTCAGTGCCCAGCTATAAGCTTGAAAAGACAATATGCTAGAGTCTCTGCTCTAAAAGGGGTGGGGCTGGGCGGGGCTGGGCTGGGCTGGGCCGGGCCGGGCCAGACAAAGTGTACTTTGACTTTTTAGACCTGGGACCCAGAATGAAGACAAATGGGAGGAGATTCTCAGCCTTTGTAGGAGAGAGTTAAATATTAGGCCCTTCTACTTTAACAGGTGTGTGTGGTGGGGGGTTGTTTATTGCTTGTTTGTTTTTGAGACTGGGTCTTACTGTCACCCAGGCTGGAGTACAGTGGCATGATCATAGCTCACTGTTAACCTTGAACTCCTAGACTAAAGCCATCCTCACACCTCAGCTTCCTGAGTAGCTGGGACTATACTAGACCACCATACCCAGCTGATTTTTTTACTTGTTTTGTAGAGACAGGGTCTTGCAATGTTGCCCAGGCTGGTCTCAAACTCCTGGCCTCAAGCGATCTTCCTTGGCCACCCAAAGTGCTGGGATTCCAGCGTAAGCCACTGTGCCCAGTGTCCAGGTGTGTGTTAGCTCTGCCACTTGAGGTTGAGGGGAACAGGTGGTTTGCAACAAGGCACCTCTGGATGCTGCAGATACAGACATGAGCAAGGCAAAGACCCTGCCTCAAAAGAGACATAGTCTGGTTGGAAAGAAAAATATACAAGTAACTATTATCTGTGATCATTCATTTCTCTAACAGATGTGTTTGAACATCTACTGTGGCAGACCAGGCACTCTTTTATGTGTCAGCAGCATAGCAGGGAACGAGAGAGAGCTTACATTGTATAGGGAGGAGACAGATAAGAAACATAAAATAAATTAGTCCATGAAATTATTTTACATAACGATGTGTACTGTGGTAGAAAAAAAAAAACTAGGGTAATTGGATTGTAAAGAACTGTGTGCGGAATTGAGCATTTTTAAAGGAGATCAGGGAAGGCCTCTCTGTGGAATCAATATTTGAGGTAAGACCCAAATGTTGAGAAGTCAGGCATGAAAAGATTTGGGAAAAGAGCATTCCAGACAGAGGAAATTGCATGTCAAAGGATAAATGCTTGGCTTATTCAAGAAGCAGAAAGAAGGCTAGTGTGTTTGAAGCACGGTGAGTAAGGGGTAAGTTGCGGGCAGGGGTTGCAGAGTGAAATGAGGCTGAAGGTAGGAAGGCTCAGCTGATGGAGTGCCTCATAGACACTGGAAAGCACAGGAAGGAATTCAGATTTCATTTCATGTGCAAAGGGAGGCCACTGCATTGAGTTTTTAGAAGGGGTTGACATGGTTCAATTACTGCTCTTTTTGTTTTTGTTTCTTTTGAGACAGGGTCTCGCTCCATCGCCCAGGCTGGACTGCAATGGCGCGATCACAGCTCACTGCAGCCTGGAACTCCTGGGATCAAACCATCCTCCTGCCTCAGCCTTCTGAGTAGCTAGGACTATAAGCATGTGACACCATACCAGCTAATTTTTAAAAATTTTTTGTAGAGATGGGGATCTTGCTTTGTTGCCCAAGCTGGTCTTGAACTCCTCGGCTTAAGCAGTCCTCCCACGTCAGCATCCCAAAGTGCTGGGGTTATGGGCGTGAGCCACGATGCCCGGCCTAATCATTGCTTTGTAAAGGCTCCTTTACTGCTTCATGGAGAACAGAGATTACTAACGTGGTGTGATGGGGGAAAATGGGCACAGAATGATCTGTAACCAAGAATATACTAAATTCTTTGTGAGACCATTTATTTCAGTATTAGACCAGAAAAGTTTCATAAAGGAACTGATCCTTGAAGCCAAGACCTGCGTAGCTGAGTTGGAGTTTGCCCAAAGAAAATTAAAAATTGAAGGGAGAGAAGGGGACAGATTCCAAGCAGAGAGAGAAAAACATGTAAAAGATCTCTGACAGATGATGGTCAAAATACAGAGATCCCAAATCCCACAGGGGAAACAGGAGGAATTATATCTGAGTCAAATTTGAGATGAATGCTCCAAGCAAAACACTAAATTAACATTGAGATTCCTGGCAGCTAAAGCAAAAACTTTTCTGGCTGGGCGTGGTGGTTCACGCCTGTAATCCCAGCACTTTGGGAGGCCAAGGCGGGCAGATCACTTGAGGTCAGGAGTTCACGACCAGCCCGGCCAACATGGTGAAACCCCGTCTCTACTAATAATACAAAAATTAGTGCATGCCTGTAATCCCAGCTACTCAGGAGGCTGAGGCAGGACAATCGCTTGAACCTGGGAGGCAGAAGTTGCAGTGAGCTGAGATGGCGCCACTGCACTCCAGCCCCTGGGTGACAGAGCAAGACTCCATCTCAAAAAAAGAAACCAAAAAAACTGTCTTCTGCCTTAGTGTATCAGGCTGAATTGAGGCCACCTATTCTCCAGGCCTTGGAAAAGAATCCAGGGTATTTTTTGCCCACGTGCCAAGGATTTGTCTCTAATCTTACCAGGCTACCAGTCTCTCTAGAAATGGTCTCCCAGAGCCAAGGCAAAAACAGCCCCACTCACCAGTCCCCCCAAGGCACCCAAATAGTCCCCTTACCATGTTGGTACCACTGTCTCAGGTTTGGGCTGAATCATAGCCTCAATGCAAAATTTCTTCTGGCCATTTCCAAAAATCAGATAGACCCTTAAAAAACAAAGATTTGACTTTCCCTTTGTGAGGAAACACTTCCCTCCCTCGGCTATCTCCAGTTCCTCGGCTCATGGTCTAGCACTGCTGTGAGCATCACCTAGAAGGCCACTGAGCTGTGCCAAGAAGAGTGGTGGGGATTTACAAACCAGTCCCCGCCCATTATAGTAGGTGCCCTCCTGTCCTGTAGGGTCGGACCGATACCTGGAGAGCCGGGATGCCTCTCGACTGAGTGGCCGGGACCCCTCCTCATGGACAGTCGAGGACGTGATGCAGTTTGTCCAGGAAGCTGATCCTCAGCTTGGACCCCACGCTGACCTCTTTCGCAAACACGTAGGTGCTCCTGCCTGACCTCTCAGTAGGAACGTGTGTGGAGAGCCTCACCTGGTGGGGACAGTAGGAGATGTCTGGGGAGGAGGGATGCTTAGAGACAAAGGTTGAGGAGAACAGGTAGGCTTCAGCGTCACAGCAGGTGAACTGGACTCCCATGTGGCAGGCACTTCCCAGGATGGCCTGTAATCAGAACCTGGGGTGGTCAGACCAACCAGGACTCTGATGGCGCCTCCCCTCCACTTCTGCCCACCTCTCCACCCCCCAGGAGATCGATGGCAAGGCCCTGCTGCTGCTGCGCAGTGACATGATGATGAAGTACATGGGCCTGAAGCTGGGGCCTGCGCTCAAGCTCTCCTACCACATTGACCGGCTGAAGCAGGGCAAGTTCTGAACTGGGAGAGGCAGCCTAGACAACCAAGTGGTCAGCAGGTGGGGGCATTCTTCTAGTAATGAGGGGCATCAGCCCACCCCAGGCACCTCAGTGGGGTTCCGGGCCACCTCAGGACTCCAAGAGGCTATGTGGAGGTACCAG
Organism: Theropithecus gelada; assembly: GCF_003255815.1. NCBI lineage: Eukaryota > Metazoa > Chordata > Mammalia > Primates > Cercopithecidae > Theropithecus > Theropithecus gelada. The sequence goes on along the minus strand of NC_037668.1, from coordinate 68,741,492 downwards.
TCCTAGCCACAGCTGCCATGATACGTCCTTCCATGAAGGACTGAGGAGGGAGAGTGGGGATCCAGGGCTGGTGCTGCTCTTCCCTCAGCTCTGCTGGGGATCTAAGGTCCCTCTATTTATTTCTTAAGCTTGGCTGGCCTCTCAACCAGGAGTTTAGGCTGAATGCCTTCCAAGTGATGGAGGAAAAGGCCAACTTTGTCCTGGTCTTGCTGTGGCACCCCATCACCCCACAGCTCCTGCCTTCTCATCAGATTCCCCTGAATCCAAACTCATGGTGCAAACCTCTACCTTTTTACAAAAAGATCTTATTGTTAATTTATTGTTTCTGGCACTTAGGCAAACCCTGTAGTTAATACTCCTTCCACACTAGACACTGGGTTTCAGGAGGAGGGAGACTGCCCTGCCTTGATCCCAGAGAGGCCTTCTCCAGATAGGCGTGGCCCCTCTTCAGAGGACCCTGAAGTGGAGAGACCCATAAAGCCTTGACCACATCACTCCATATGGGGAGGAGGATCCCTGCCACCTTCTCCTCTCTTCATGGGGCCCTTCTGCAGCCCTAGGCCTCATCTGTGGGAAGGGAGTCCCTGGCCCATACTGCCCCCACCACAGCTCCTTGCCCTGGCCAGAACTGCTGTTGAAGAAGATCAGGCCGTATGATCTTAGGCCAAGAAGGCCCTAAGGGGGATGGGAGGGCAGGTTTTCCAGGCTGGAGTCGGTTCCACCCACTCTGCTGTCCATATGCTTCCTTGTAAGCAAGTCAGCAGCACAGATGCCATCTGGACTTATTTTATGTCAATCTGTTTATAAATAAAAACCAATACAGATACCAGTGTCTTTTTAATCAGTTAACAGCCAAATCACTATGCATTCATTAGACCAGTCATTCCCCTTCTCTTGGTCTTAGTTTTCTCATATATAAAACAAGGCTGGGTGCACTGGCTCATGCCAGTAATCTCAGCACTTTGGGAGGCCAAGGTGGGAGGGTCTCTTGAACTCAGGAGTTTGAGACCAGCCTGGGCAACATGGTGAAACCCCAGCTCTACAAAAACACAAAAATTAGCCTGCCGTGGTGGCGCATACCTGTAGTCCCAGCTGCTTGGGGAGCCGAGGTGAGGGGATGGCTTCAGCCTAGGAGATCGAGGCTGCAGTGAGCCGTATTCACACCACTGTACTCCAGCCTAGGTGACAATTTGAGACCCCATCTCAAATAAAATGGTAGAGCTTGGACAAAATGATTCCTAAGTGTCCTTCTAATTCCAGCAGTCCCTAAAGAACAGGTGGTCTTCCAAATGCCTACCAGAGCCCCAGCATCACATAGGCCCCTTGGAAGGTTAGTATGTGAATCCAGTCTCCACCCTCAAAGGGCTTTGCTGCGTGCAGCTAGACAGTAGTAAGCACAGCAGCTATGCAAAGCCACAGCAGGAAGGAGCAATCTTAGGTCAGCAACTCCTACAAGCCTCAGTGGCTGGGCATGTCCTCACCTATATAGGGTGGGGAAAGATGCAGGCCAGTCCAGCCAGGTCAGGCCTGCACTGTACCGCTTGTGCTGACCAGGGGCCAGGCACACAACTCCAGGGCCACACGTTGTGTTTATAATTGGAGTACAGGGTTTGCAGGAGGAAGAGAAGGCATAGGGGGGCAGCAGGTCAGTGCAGTATAACCTGATAATAACAATAACCAAAACTTTTATATCACTGTGTGCCACACGAGCTGCTTACATGAATTAGAACTATCTCACTTACTCTTCGCAACAAACCCATTTTATGGATAAGGAAACAAGTTCAGGTCACACAGGCAGGAAGTGCCAAAGCAGGCATTTGACTGTAAGGCTGAGGTTCTAGCCAGCCCACCTATGTGCCAGGAAGCTTTGGGTGGGTCATTTCCTTTCTCTGGGCCCATCTGGCTATGAGGTATTTGCATGAGGAGACTTGTGAAGGCCCTTCCAGCTTTCACCAGTGACAAGTTCCAATATCATAACTAACTTACAGTATCTTTTCTACTTGGCCACTGTGAGGTTCTAACCATGGTCACTGTAGAACAGTCAGGGTCAAGGCAGCCGAACAAGTTGAGGCCCTCATTTTCTACCAACTCCTTGACACTGGGATTTTCTTTTCTTTTCTTTTTTTGTCTGAGATGGAGTCTCGCTGTCTCCCAGGCTGGAGTGCAGTGGCGCGATCTCGGCTCACTGCAAGCTCTGCCTCCCGGGTTCATGCCATTCTCCTGCCTCAGCCTCCCGAGTAGCTGGGACTACAGGCACCCGCCACCATGCCCGGCTAATTTTTTGTGTTTTTAGTAGAGACGGAGTTTCACTGTGTTAGCCAGGATGGTCTCAATCGCCTGACCTCGTGATCCGCCCGCCTCGGCCTTCCAAAGTGCTGGGATGACAGCTGTGAGCCACCGTGTCCAGCCTTTTTTTGAGTCTCGCTCCGTCGCCCAGGCTGGAGTGCAGTGGCCGGATCTCAGCTCACTGCAAGCTCCGCCTCCCAGGTTCACGCCATTCTCCTGCCTCAGCCTCCCGAGTAGCTGGGACTACAGGCGCCCACCACCTCGCCCGGCTAGATTTTGTATTTTTTAGTAGAGACAGGGTTTCACCATGTTATCCAGGATGGTCTCAATCTCCTGATCTGGTGTTCCGCCCGTCTCGGCCTCCCAAAGTGCTGGGATTACAGGCCTGAGCCACCACGCCCGGCCTTTTTTTTTTTTTTTTTAAAGACAGTGTCACTCTGTCGCTGAGGCTGGAGTGCAGTGGCACTATCTTGGCTCCCTGCAACCTCCGCCTCCCGAGTTCAAGCGATTCTCCTGCCTCAGCCTCCCAAGTAGTTGGGACTACAGGCGCCCGCCACCACGCCCGGCTAATTTTTTGTATTTTTAGTAGAGTTTCACCATGTTGGCCAGGCTGGTCTCGAACTCCTGACCTCAAGTGATCCGCCTGCCTTGGCTTCGCAAAGTGCTGGGATTACAGGCCTGAGCCACCACACCCAGCCAACACTGGGATCTTGTAGACTGTGCTATTCATTCAGGGTATTCCCAATAAGTACCTTGCTGAACCCTAACAACAAACTTCTAGATGTGAGCCTCAAGACACAGGGACTGAAGGTGACACTGGCATATGTAGGCAGGCCAGACATGCTGCAAAGCTGGGCACCCACCCCACCTTACCCTCTTTTCGTCAAGAGTATATAACTTCCTACTGAGCACTGTTTTGAGAACTCACTGTGCTGAGTTGTTTTTGTACAGTATCCCATTGAAAACTCAGAACAGTCCTATAGTGTAACTACTGTTTCCCCATCTCACAGGTGCTTACAGAGGTTAATTCCATAGCTGTTAAGGGGTACAACACGTCCTCCTGCCTGCAACTCCCTCCCGTGGGCCTTTGTCTCAGATCCAGCTACCATTCAGACTCAAGATCCCTGCAGGCTACGCTGGGCATGGCATTTACTTTGAAGGCTGTCAGACAGGAAATGGCCTGGCTGCAGGGCAGCAGGAAGCAGCCCTCTTCAGGGGAGGAGGGCAGTCCTCGCAGAGCCTCCAGTCATCTATCGGTCATGGGAGTTATTCTCCTTGGTTGCCCAGGTGACAGCTCAGGTACAAAGGAATGAGACACATGAGGGAGAAGGGGGTTGGTTCACTGTGGCTTAGAGGCATCATTCCCCAAAGGAGCTCGTATCTCTTTGAACAACTCAAGAGGCACAGCTTTCAGGGACCCCATAAGCCACATACCCAACTGAGTCATTACACATAGGAAGCCCAACATTATGGCTTTTTAACAAGTGTTTATAGTTCACACAGAAAACTCCAAGTGCAGATAATTTACAATTAGGAATCATGTTTACCATAAGTAGTGCTGCACTGAAACAGCTGACATACTTTTATCTGGTTTCCAGACAAAACTAGAAAGGTAACCAGATGTCAGGTTCTGCAGGAAGGGAGAGGATTATTCACACTGCCATAACCTCTGGGGTCAAAACTAAATGTTTAAGAAGGAAAAAAAAAAAAAAACCCTCAACTTTGGAAATTGTTTCAAAAGCCAGGCCTTCTAATAGTGACCCAGAATCATTAGCAGCACTCACACTGGCCTCAGACCCAGCGCACACATGCTGCAGTGTTGGAGAGACCGTTCCATGAAGCCCAGCAGTCCAGTAACCCACCAAGTGGAAAGGCACAGGTGACAGAGGTCTCGTGGCACCAGCTTCAAGTGCTCACCCTCAATGCTCGGACAGGGAGATGATACTGACTTTGCTGAGCTCAGGAGGGAAACACCAAACACTTGGGGAGGTAACAGAGATCTAGGCCCCACCTAAGGCTGAATCCATGGGAGGGCAGGGCATTTTTCTGGAACACTCTGCCCTCCCCAGCCATGGCTCCCCCCTGCCTCCTGGCCGTGGACCGCATTGTCCAGACGCTCTTTGTGAGGGTCTTGTGGGACTCCCTAAGATCGATCCCTGAGGTGTAGCACTGGTGGGCCAAATGGACACACTGTTCCTGCCCTCACACTGGTGCTATACCCCCTTGTTGGGAAGAGCCTGAAGGTGAATCCCTCCTTCTTTACCACCAAAACGAAATGTGTGGGAAACCTTGAGAAAAGGGTCCCGACACTTCTTCCCTCAGGAGCCCTCAGCTTTTTGCAGCCTCTTTACCTAAGTACCCTGAGTCACTGGACATGGTCTTGCCACCACAGTCCGTCAGGGCAGCGCCACAGCTTCCAGCCTCCAGCCCAGGGGCAGTCACAGCCGAGCATCAGAACTGTGGCTCTGTGCAGTGCCAAAGCGACTGCAGGTGCCCACAGAGGCTGGCAGCCCACAGTACCCAGGGCACAGACACTAGGATGGAGCCACTCAAGTCAGAGATACTCTGCAGCAGCTGGAGCTGGGCCCTGTCAGAAGCCAGGTGGAGATCCTCAGGCTGAAGGCAGCACACCAGGGGAGGGCTTGAGACCAAGGGAGGCTGGAGTGATGTGGGTCCCAGGACCTGGAAAGCTGTGTCTGTAACTCCCCTCCCCAGAGTTCACTCTTCTTGATCATCATTGTTCTCTCCTGCACCTGCCTGGGCATATTCCTCTTCCCTATCCCTCTGCCTTCCTGGGCTTCCTTCCTGGGCAAACAGCACAGACTGTGACATGGGAGCTGTGAAGAGGGGATGGCATCCCTGCTGTGGGTTCAGGGATTGTGGCCATGTGGGCCACCCAGTGGACACTGTCCAGATAACATGAAAAGAGGCCATCCACAGCGGCTCAGCTCTCTGCCCCTCATCTTTGGGCCCCACCTCACATTCATAAAGAGGCTTAAATTCTAGGGTTTTTTCCTTCAGTTCAAGATGAGGTTTGTCAGTGAGGTCACAGACGTCCAGCAAGAGGGTTAGCGGGGTTGCTTATCCCCCAACTCGGAACCCACCACCCCGAGCTGCCTGCAGAGGACCTATACTTTCTAATACTATGACCCAATACTAGAGAGCCAGAGACACCGTAAATAACCGTTATCTTATATTTATGTATTTAAAAGATGGTTCATAAATGTATTTAGTGCTTACCATGTAAGACAATTTTTGCCCCCATCTCCAAAACGAAGTAGAACTCATATTCAGCTCACAGAAGGCTGTTAAAGGCACCAGAGAAATACGTGATGCAGTGGCTTAAAGAGACTGCCAGGAAGAGTGGGGAAAGTTTCTGCACTGAAGTCAATTTGGGAAATGTCATACAGATCAGCCACCCAATAGCAAGGCCTCTAGGTAAGTAGGGAGAACGCCTCTGGTCCTGTTCAGGTGTTTCATCTGTCAAGGTGCTTCTCCTGGCCAGCTGTGTCTGCACAGTTCAACACGACTTGAGTTGGCCATCTCAAAACAGCTATAGCCTCAGTTGCTGTGAGGGCACCTCATGGATGACAGAGGCAAGAAAGGCTTGAGGGAGAGGGGGTGAGGCAGGGGGAGCTTGGAGCCTTCATTCTCTAACCCTAAGAGCTGTGGACACAGAGCCGAGTCCAACCTGGCTGCTGCCTGGGCAGGCAAGGAGAGGGCACCGAACGCACTCCCCCCCGAGCCTCGCACTGCCACCAGTTGAGGCCTGTGCCCCTCTCTTCCCTGCACACCATAGCCTCTCTTCTTAAGTGCCCTACCCAAACTACTGCCTAGGAAACAAACATTTGGTAACATCTTCAGAAAGGCTGCTTGCAAGGAAGGCAACTTCTCTACGCTGTCAAACAGCTTCCTTAGTTGAAGCATCTAACTCTGGCCCCGTCCTTACTGCCCCCAGTCGGGGCTTCCAGAAGCAGTGTGGGCAAGTGCTGCTGGCCTTCTGCAGAATGATGAGCACTGGTCAGTCCTGTGCTAATAAAGGCTGTGTGTCCCCCATGTCTTGGTTTCTCAAACAGCAGGTAACAACCTCATCTTTCCAAAGAGATAGCTGTGCCTGACCTATTTTTCAGGGCTCTTCTGGACAGCAGCCTGCTTCCAGCACAGAGAAGGGCCTGGCCTCAGGGGGAGCCCTGGAGCCCACCATGTGCCTCCTGCTCCATCTTGGGAGCAGCAGGGCCCTGTCGGCACTCAGTAGAGCCTAGGATTGGTGACTGAAGAGGGAGGTGGAGGCTTTAGGCAGCAGCGCTGAAAGAGGTGGCAACAGATGACCTGCATGGGAACTGGGGCCTGCAGAGACATCACAGAGCGGGGGAAGTGTCTTCAGCTCTCGAATTCTGGAAGCTGTCAGGGGAAGGGAGTCCCACAGCCAAACTGCATGGTGGGTGGGCCACTGGGTCTGCTTCCAGTGTGTGGCGGGGCCCACAGGGAGCTGAGTTTTCCTGTTGGATTTCCCACACCCAGCCTGCCTGTGGCTGGCCAAGAAGGCATTGTTGAGCCTCATGAGATCACAAAGGTAGCTGTGCAGGCCCCGCCCACTTCCTATAAGCCTGGTTCTGGCTGTCCCTGTGCCAGGCCTCCAAGTGCCCTGAGAGCTACCGGCCGGGGTCGGGGGGCTATGGGAGCTCAGGGCAGGCACCTCCCATGCTCCCACAGGAGCCACCAGGACATGAAGGTCATAGGCCTCTCCTCTCCTCCTCTTCCTGTTTGACCTGAATGCCGCCAGGCCGACAGCCTCAAGGATTCCATCTGAGAAGATGCAGGCTGGGTGTGTGGGGAGCAGTAGAGGGGCTGGTGTGTGCACATATGTGCACAGCTCAGGACAGAGGCTCCCTGGACTTGGGGTGGGGAGCGCCAGGGCCCCAACTCTAACCCTCGTTCTGCTCCTCTTGACCTCTGCTCTCTGGACCAAAAATGGAGGACTCATTCTAGACTAGGAGTTCTTACGGTCTAGGAGCCCCCTTAAGTTAAATGTTTATATGTAAAGGCCATTTTTCTGAGAGGCCATAGCTTTCATCAGTGTGCCAAAAAGCATGAGATCGTCTGCTCTAAAAGCCTCTGCCCCAGCGCTGCCTAGTTTCAGAGCCCCCGATGGTCTCACATTGGGTTTTGGAGCAGGCAGAGAAGCTGCAGTGGGGCCACCAGCCAGTCCTTAGAGTCCTGGGTTAAGGCCTCTTCTCCAGGAGGCCCTTTTTAAAGGGTTTCTCTCTTGCCTGGAGGCAGGAGTGACTTTCCGGTAGGCAGGAAACCCTGAGGGTACCTAGGAGGCCCCTAGCCAGTGGGTTGGGGAAGGAAGACAGGACCCCTGGGGCCACTGAAATCGTGGAGCTCTCAGAGACCTGAGTGCCGGTCCCTTCTGCCACTCTTTGGGCAGATCCCCTGTCTTCCCACAGGCCCTGTGTCTTGCTCAGTCCATCTGACTCCGCTTTCCCATCCTAGGCCTCAGGTGGGTGGCAGGCCCTTTCCTGCTTGCCCTCTGCCCTCCCTCTCTCTGGCCCTGCCCAGCCTCTGCCAATCTGTGTGCCTCCCAGGAGCCGGGACACTCCCTGAGTCCTCTGGGAGCCCTTAAGCCACACTGAAAACACAGACCCTGGGAGAAGCAGCCAGCAGTGAGGAATCCTGGAACCCCTTCCCAGGGAGAGCCTTCCCATGAACCCCATGAAGAGATCGGTGCAAACACAGGTGTCAGAGCCCTTCACGGAGTCCTGGGGTGAGGAGTCCCTGCCGGAGCTCCCCACAGAGCAGTCCCTGACCGAGTACTCTGACCTCGAGGAGGCTCCCTCGGCGCACACTCTCTATGTGGGCCATCTGAACCCCCAGTTCTCAGTGCCGGTGCTCGCCTGCCTGCTGCGAGACACCCTGGAGCGGCTGGAGATGCCGGTGGCGCGGGAGCACATCGAGGTGGTGAGGCGGCCGCGGAAGGCCTATGCACTGGTGCAGGTGACTGTCCGCAGGGACACCCTCGCCTCCCTCCCCTGGCGCCTGCAGACGGCCCTGGAGGAGCACCTAATCCTCAAGGAGCTGGCAGCCCGTGGGAAGGAGCTGCTATTGAGTGAGGCCCAAGGGCCCTTCAGCCACAGAGAGGTAAGTGGGACTTTTCCCAAGCAAGCTCCAAAGCCTCACCCCAAGGGAGAGACTGTGGGTGGGAGTGGCCTGCAGAGTGGGGACGGAGGGGTGTCTCTGGGGAAGCAGGGACAAATCTGCAAACTTGGGGGCTGCTACTCAAATGACCATGGCTTGTCACTGGTACTGCCAGCTTTCTCTGGAAAAGACACTGAGTTTGCCTCAAGCTTGATGCTTGTGTGAAGAAAGGCCACGAGGGGGCCTCCTCCTTGGGTCCTTTTACATTCCAGCCTCTGGGCCTGGGAGACCCTAGAAGACACAGGGGCCCTAATTTTCCCCTTGGCCCAACTCATTTGTTCAATTAACAATCATGAACACCCCCTCTGTGCCAGGAGTTAAGGCAGGGATGAGAGGCCCACCCAGGCCCCAAGGAGCCCTGCATCTGTGGCCAGAGCCGGACAGCCACCCACAGAGCTGCAAGGTGGCTGCGCTCAGAGCTGTGAGAGGACACAGGAAGGTTTGCCCTGCTCTCTGGGGACAGATTCACAGGGGAAGTGAAATCCAGGCTGGGACTTAGGGCGTTGGACAGGAACTTGTGGGGGAGGACATTCCAGGCCAGGGACACAGAATATGCAGAGGAACCTGGGGGCTTAGAGGGACTGTGGTGTCTGCAGAAGGGCAAACCATTTGATGGCCCTGGCTCCCACTAAAGGCTGCAGGGGGTGCTAAGGAAGGAAGTTGGGCCAGAAGATAGGGTAGGGGCCAGGTCACCAAGACTATCCAAGGCAAGGCTGAACCACTGGCTTTACTGGGTGGGACATGGGACGTTAGGGTAGGTCACTCCACGAGACAGGTGATTTTGGTTTCTTTTTCTTTTGGTGTGAAAATGATGGTGTTTAAACTGTTGCAGAACTAAAAGGCTCTGTGGCTTACATTTCAACTCAATTTCACATTTGTATGACGTTTATCCTGTTTCTAAGACTGATCAATTCAACTTCTCTGGGGAGCTGCAGGGCTGGTAGGGAGGTGCCCTGGTCTCCTCACCCCAGCCCATGCTCATGAAAGGATTGTGAGGAGTAACAATCTGCCTTGAAGTTAGCGTCACTAAGGAAGGTTGACAGGAAAGGGTGAGCCTGGAAGCAGGGAGGTCAGAGAGGGGCTGGCTGGGGAGGCCCAGACTAGGAAGTGGCCCCAAGGCGGCTCACACCGAGCCCTCGAGCAGAGCCCAAACCACGAAAGGTGATTCCGGAGGCGCAGAAGGAAGTGGAGATTAGGGTGGACTTGTCAATAGCCCAGAAAGTAGTGGGCAAAGGTTTGAAATCAGGAAGTGGGTGGGTACCTGGAAGTCCCTCTCCATTCAGGGTCCTGCAGCTCTGTCACAGGGTGCTGAGATACCTGCTGGAATGATCTGGCTCTGGGCCTCAGGGGCCTGTCTGCAACCCAAGTAAGAAAAAATGGGCCCACACGTGTCCCAGCGCCCAGCCCTGGGAAGCAGAAATCTCTTCTTCCCCACCAGGCATCCCACAGCTCACCTGGGAAGGGCCCAGCTCGGCAGGGAAAGGAGCGCTGACAGGAACCCTCAATCCAGCAGGGTTTCCTGCCTCGGCTGCAGGAGGGTGGGCAGAACCAGGCCCCTCAGCCTGGTGAAGGGCATCAGGATGCCCATGAGAGTCAGGCCGAAGCAGGGGCCGGATGGGGGGTTCTTGCAGTCCTTCTCAAGGTCAGGGCTCCCATTTTCTGGCTTGACCCTTACACTCATACACTCATTCTTGACTCCCACCCTAGGAGGAGGAGGAGGAGGACAGTGGCCTGAGCCCCGGCCCCAGCCCAGGCTCTGGCGTCCCGCTGCCCGCCTGGCCTACACACACGCTGCCTGATAGGCCCCAGGCCTGGCAGCTGCAGAGCTGCCAGGGCCGGCCCAGTGGCGTGTGCTCCGACAGTGCCATTGTGCACCACGAGATCGTGGGCAAGGACCAGCTCTTCCAGGGTGCCTTCCTGGGCAGCGAGACCCGCAACATGGAGTTCAAGCGGGGCAGCGGCGAGTACCTGAGCCTGGCCTTCAAGCACCACGTGCGGCGCTATGTGTGCGCCTTCCTCAACAGCGAGGGCGGCAGCCTGCTCGTGGGAGTGGAGGACAGCGGCCTGGTGCGGGGCATCCGCTGCAGCCACCGTGACGAGGACCGTGCACGCCTGCTGGTGGACTCCATCCTGCAGGGCTTCAAGCCTCAGGTCTTTCCCGATGCCTACACTCTGACCTTCGTCCCTGTGATCAGCACCTCGGAGACCAGTGTCCCCCTCAAGGTGAGCCTGCAGGACAGGAGGGCCTCCAGGCCTGTCATCTGTCATCACTCAATAAGACGATGGCCTGCGCTCCTGCCAGGCAGTGCTGGGGCAGGGACGGGACTGGGGGCCACAGGAGAAGAGGCTGGTAATGGCCCTTGTGCCAGCCCTGCCGGCCTGCCCTAAGGAATCAGTGAGCAATGCTGAGCGGCCTGGCAGGATGAGGGCTGCCGACTGTGAAGGGTGGCGCCTCCAGAGCTGCTGTTGCCCCTCCCAAGGTGATCCGCCTCACCGTGCACACCCCCAAGGCCCAGAGCCAGCCGCAACTCTACCAGACAGACCAGGGGGAGGTGTTTCTGCGGCGCGACGGGAGCATCCAGGGCCCGTTGTCCGCCAGCGCCATCCAGGAGTGGTGCAGGCAGGTACGGAAGCTGAGGCCAGTGGGTGGGGTGGGGCGAAGCTGACCCCAGGCCCCTTCAGTCACACAGAGCAGCCCAGGGCAAGCCACCATGGTTCCCTGGGCCCTGCATCACCCCGTTTAACCCAAGGGGTTGGATTAAAATCACACCACATTCCGTATTCCACTCGGTAGGCAGCTGGTGGGAAGAGGCCCAGGCCCTCTCTTTTTAAATATCTATGCAGTGGCTGGGCTCAGTGGCTCACGCCTGTAATCCCAGCACTTTGGGAGGACAAGGCGAACAGATCACAAGGTCAGGAGTTCGAGACCAGCCTGGCCAATATGATGAAACCTCGTCTGTACTAAAAATATAAAACTTAGCTGGGCATGGTGGCAGGCAACTGTAGTCCCAAATACTCGGGAGGCTGAGTCTGGAGAATCGATCGAATCCCGGGGGCAGAGATTGCAGTGAGCCGAGATTACACCACTGCACTCCAGCGTGAGCGACAGAGCAAGACACCTCAAAAAAAAAAAAAAAAAAAATCTATGCAGTATCCCCTTTTCAGAGGTGCCTGAAACCCCTCACCCTCTACTTGGGCAGTTAACGCACTCGATCGTGAGTGGCTGAGACAGCAGGGAGATTAGAAGGTTGAGCCATCACCAGAAAACCCCAAGGACTATACACTGCATTTTAGGGGAGGCCCTAAAGGGGTGGAGGGGGCAGGACACAGTCCCAAGGAAGAGCTTTTTCAAGAGGGAAACGGAGAATGGAGGACAAGAGGGCCAACAGTGAGGAGGGACATGGCCTGCCCAGCATGCAGGAGGCTCCCTTCCAGGGTTGGCAGCCGGCAGCTTTCAACCTTCCTGGTTGAAGGTGGCAGCAGGCCAAGGGGCCTGACTTTCCCCCTAGCTGAGAAAGCTCCCAGGCTCCCGGGCTTTCCCTTCCTCCCTCAGTTCGGCCTCAGGTGGAGGGGAGGATGGACAGGCCCAAGACCAGGTGGGCTTGGCCACATGCTTTTCCCATGTCCCCTCAGAGGTGGCTGGTGGAGCTGGGCAAGCTGGAAGAGAGGGTGAAGGTGCTGACGATGGAGAAGGAGCAGCTCCAGCAGCAGCTGCAGCAGCACGGGCCTATGTCCTGCACCTGCTGTGTCCTGTGAGGGCCCTGGAGAACAGGCAGGATGGCGCGGCGCTCTCCACCTGAGACCCAGGAATTTCCTGTTTGAGCCTAAGGCCGACCCAGTAAAGCCCATGCAGGCTGCTGAGAGGCGGACAGGGGCTCCTTCAACATGACACAGGAGCCCATGTGGCTTCAACCCTGACAGCCCCCAGTCTGTGTAGCCAAGAAATTGCTCTCAGGCCTGTCCCCAAATGACCTTTCTTTTAGAAAGAACGTGGATTGTGCCTCTCCCTAAAACGCTCATTTGGCCCAGGCTGAGGCCTGTGACTCCAGCTGGCTGGACAGTGCCAGAAGGGAATCTGTCGTTCCAGGAAAGCCCCTCACAGATGGCGAGGCATATTTGGTGACTGTGGTTACAGGGCAAGAGGCCACCCTGCAGCCCCCACCCCTGACTTGCTGGAACTTGTGATTGTCAAAGCTCCGTTAATAAATTACATGCACCTGGGACAAGAATGGTTCTTTCTAGGACACTGGGTCAGCCGGTCAGATGCTGCAGGGTCATGAGTCCCAGGCCCAGCCCACCTCTGTCCAGGAGGCAGAGAACAGACCAGAAAGGCAGGGAGCCCAGCCTCACACTCCAGTCCAGCTGTGTCTTAAAGACCAGGGACCGTGGGGCAAAGTGCTATGCCTCTGTGCTTGTTTCTTCATCTATGAGACAGTGACAATGGCCGGGGGCAGGGGCATTTTGTCACCATCAGGCCAGTGCCCTGTGTCTATGCCAGCTGTGGCACAGGGCAGCACCTCACACTAAGGGTTTCAGTTCCTTTCCAAGACCCCTCTGGTCCAGGAAGACCATTCGCTTAAAACAAACAAAACCAGACGACTCCTGCGGCTTCCTGCCTCTGGTTTCTCCTGCTGTCTCCACCAGCCGAGCCAGAGGCTGTAAAGCGTTTGATCACACTCATGCTGCGCCTGTGCCCACAGCCCTCCAAAATCTCCACTTCAAGAGCAAAGCCCAAACGATGGCCTGCATGGTTCTCCACGACCTAGCCCACCCCACCTCAATGTCTTCCGCCCCTTGTGCAAGCCACTTCAGCCACGCCCACCAACTTGTTTCATTTGCACTCCTGCCTCGGGCCTCGGGCCTCTGCGCTAGCCTGTTTCCTTTGACTCCACCTTCAAGTCCATGCTTAATTTCCCACCCATCCTATTTTAAAGACACCAGCTCCCAGCACTGCCACTCCCCTGCTCACTTCCACCCTTGGTCTCCATCTATGAACTGCCACACTCTGTAGCTTGTATTTGGTGTTTCCCCCACTAAATAGCTGCTCTGGGGGACAGGGGTTTGGGTACGGCTGGCATGTGGTAGACACCCAATAAATACCTGCTGGTGAGACAATTAAGGATACTCCTAAATTTGGGGTCTGAGCCACCAGAAAATCACCAAACCGTGTTGAACAGGGCATTTCACAGGACCGGTGTTCCATAGAACACACGTCAGTTATCTCCTAAAACTTGAGACCCCTGGCCATATCCACAGAGCAGATACGGATGAGAACTTTGGAACCCCCAGCCCCTCCGCTCACCAGCCAGGTGACATCTCCTGGGCCATCACAACTGCTCTGAGACCTGGTTTTCCCACTTAGCAAAGAGCACACAACCCCTGCCTCAGCTGCCATTCATGCTGGTTCTAGGGACCAGTGTGATCACGGACACCTATACTGTGGCAGGTTCCCAGACTCCTGCTGCTCACCCCCCAAGCTGCCCCAAGGTCACCAAGGCTGCTTGAAAACTATACAAATGTGTTACTCAAGAAGGTGGAGGACTGGCGTTTCTGAGCACCTTCCACAGTCCCGGTACCATTGCTAAACACTAGTCCAGGCACCACAATCCTTAGAAATGTTTTTGGGGGGAAAACAGCAGATTACTACAAAGGAAGGGTGAAGTCAGGCTTCAGCCCAGCTGCTCCGGACTGCTAAGAACCTGCCCAGACCCCCTGGACTGAAGGAAGTTACTGAAGGGAAGTTACGCATAGCTGTGCCTATTGTTAGGTCACATTAAGAAAGGAATGAGCCGGGAGCGGTGGCTCAAGCCTGTAATCCCAGCACTTTGGGAGGCCGAGACGGGTGGATCACAAGGTCAGGCGATCGAGACCATCCTGGCTAACACGATGAAACCCCGTCTCTACTAAAAGATACAAAAAAAAAACTAGCTGGGCGTGGTGGCGGGCGCCTGTAGTCCCAGCTACTCCGGAGGCTGAGGCAGGAGAATGGCGTGAACCCGGGAGGCGGAGCTTGCAGTGAGCCGAGATCGGGCCACTGCAATCCAGCCTGGGCGACAGAGCGAGACTCCATCTCAAAAAAAAAAAAAAAAAGAAAGGAATGAGGAATGTGACCAGCTTTCCTCCCCACCAGGGAGAAGCCTCCGGGGACGGGTCAGTAAACACTGGGCATAGGCTGCCCTCCTGTAAATCCAGCTTCAGCCCTATCCTGTCTGCCACAGGCAGGCTGGCAGGGCTGCTTGGGCTTTGCAAGCCCTGGAGAGTCATTTGGGATCTCTTTTCTCAGAAACCTTACATCTGTGGCCAGCACTTGACAACTGATCAAAGTGATCTTAAACGTAGGGGCAGGAACATAATTACTGGGAGGCTTTTTCACGCCACCCGCACACCCAACCATTGTGGGGAGCCATGACGTCACCAATCGGCATGTTAGACCCTCAGTTTGGGGAATGTTTTTTTAAAAAAAAGGGCCAGATGCGGTGGCTCACACCTGTAATCCCAGCACTTTGGGAGGCCGAGACAAGCAGATCACGACAGGAGTTCGAGACCAGCCTGGCCAACATAGTGAAACCCCATCTCTACTAAAAATACAAAAAAATTAGACGGGCATAGTGGCAGGCAACTGTAATCCCAGTTACTTGGGAGGCTGAGGCAAGTAGAATCACTTGAACCTGGGAGGTGGAGCTTGCAGTGAGCCGAGATCACGCCACTGAACTCCAGCCCAGGCAACAGTGCGAGACTCCATCTCAAAAAAAAAAAAAAAAAGGCTACTGACCAGGTGCGGTGGCTCATGTCTGTAATCCCTGCACTGTGTGAGGATCGCCCTGAGGCCAGGAGTTCAAGACCAGCCTGGCCAACACAGCGAGACCCTGTCTCTCTCTCTATATATAAAAAATTTAATTATATATAGGGCATGGTGACGTGAACCTGTAGTCCCAGCTACTTGGGAGGCTGAGGCGGGAGGATCTTAAGAGCCCAGGAGGTCTGCAGCAAGCCGTGCTTGTGCCACTGCACTCCAGCCTGGGCAACAGAGTGAGACCCTGACTCAAAAAATAAATAAAATTTAAAATGAAGAGTATCTCCTGGTACCACCAGGTGGGAGAAGAGGTTAGAATTATGCTCGATCAGCCTCATTCAAAGTACCATAACAAGCAGTTCTGCTGGTGAAGACAGTCTGGCCCGCGGCTCACTGGCTGTGTATATGGGGTACCCACATCCAGTGCCTGGCAGAGGAGACGACCACCTTCCTAAACCATGCTTATCCCTCCCCTTTCTCAGTCATGAAGCAGTATAAACAGCACCCATGCACCTTTTCATCTCGCTCTACATGCTGAGAACCCGTATTTGAAGCTTTATGAAAAATTCTGGTTCCTATTAAAAAGCAAGCCTCATTTCTTAGTTTTTAAACAAATTCTCAGGTCGTCTGCTGACTCAAGGCTGCTCACCTGCAGGAGCACCCGGCACTGACAATTCAGGTGACCGCACACAGGCACACCAGCACCGTGCTCAGACGCTTCCCATCTGGCCAATGACATAAACAGAATGAGAAGCAAAGCACGTCTCTTGTTCTGCATTATTTATTTATTTCTTAAGTTAGAGTACACATTGAGTCTGGCCAGAATATAGGAGCACATAGCTGTGCCTATCGTTAGGTCACATGAAGAAAATAACTTCATATTGCCCTTTCAACTGCAGTAACACCATCCTGGAAGAAAAACGTACCCTCCAGTCAAAGCTGTCTATATATGAGAGGGTTTTAGAGGAAGTTTCCCCAAAAGACTCTGTTCTGTAAGCGACCCCTTGATGCAAGGAGTGTTTCCCAGCCCTAGCAACAGGAAGCGCAGCCACAGGCATGGGGATTTTAAAATCACGCTTCAGAGACAGACATCTTGGTGTTTCATGTGACACCAAACTGACCGTCCCTTTGGATGACGAGGACCAGCCACAGTTGGCACTGAGAATCCCCCCAACTCAGGGCAGTATAGAGATTTTGTCTCTGGTTTCATGGCTTAGTGGCAAGCAACACCCTGAGGTTCCCAGCACCAAGTGTTTAAATCCTAGCTAAAATCCTCTCTCCATGCTCAGTAAGTCCATGTGGCACACTTTATAACGGTCTAGGCATCCAGGGGAAAGCGACAGGCAACGCGCTAGCATCTGCAATGACGCGAGGTAGTTGAGAAACCAGGTGACCGATGGAGCACTCTGCAGCCCCACCCACCATCAGTTCCCATCCCGATGTCTGCCGCAACTCAAGAACTGCAAGGAGAGTGTCACGTGACAGGCAGACACCACGGAGGAGCCAGTACACATGATGGGACATGCAAGTGACAAGTTTCCCAAATACCTTTCCGCATAATAAAATAATCTTAATAAAAACATAATTTAAAGAAAGTGTCCAAAGCCGAGTGTAAAGTCAGAGCTGTAAACTCTACCCAAGTCTGAAGGGTCTCCTGAAGAATCATCCCTGTTTAAAAGAAAAAAAAAAAAAAAAAAGTGGGAATTATATGATGTACATTAAAGTAGAAAAGTTAGAATTTCTAGTCAGCTGCCATGGGAAACGAAGCCTGTTTTTCATGGCAGAGCAGTAGAAGGAGCCTAATAGGAATAATTAGACACTACATTTATAATTCCTACAGAATCACATTTTCAAGACCTCACACATCGACTTCTACAACCACCCAATGCAAGCATTTTTTCTCCACAGCACCTCATCACAGTGTCACTACTGGGCAATTCTCCACTTGCGAGGCAGTCAGAATTCCATGTAACGGACCAAATATCTGCCTCCTTTACTGGTAACAATTCTTGTTATACCAGCTCCTTAGACTGTGAAACAGCCTATAGCAAACCCCCTGGTCAGAGGGTTCATGAGTCCATCTGTGTTCAATGCTTACCTAGCACACAGACTCTCCTGTCACTAACTTCTCATGCTACCCACCACCTATTTAGGCTATCCCAGGACAGGGGTCAACCAACCAAGGCAGGAGGGAAACAGCTGTGATCAGCAGATCAGACCGGCACGGACCCAGCACCAGAGACCCACTGGTGATGAACACACTGTGTGCAGGATTCAGGGAGGTCCCCCTGCCCAGGCCTTAGGGCAGGAGCGGTGGGGCCACACCCATACCCCTGGTTCTCCTTCCAGACCCCAGATTCCCAACTGACACTTCCTCATTTGATACCTCACCAGCAGAACGCGTACTTCTGCCAACACGGTCCACACAGTTATCCTAGAGGACATTTACGTTTCGTGACGGTGCCCACAGTTACTGCACTTTATGAACCTACAAGTCTTGTCACTTAATAGGCAAACATTTGACGTCTGTTTGGCAATTGTTCCAACTTTGAAGGAATTCCAGAATAAGCAGCAATCAACAAAAAACTGTTCTCTAAGCAGTGTCAGTTTTAAAGTACTTCCTGATGAAAACCTGAGGCTCTGCAGAAATTACAAGTGCCACACTGTCATATCTGTCTCTTCCTTCAAAATCTCCAAATTTTTAGCTACGTCAAACAATAGGGCCTAAGAATTCAGACCCTCCCCACCCCCGGCCCCAGAACTGGTCAGACTGGCACCAGAATGTAGTAATCAGGATTGAGACAACTGCCCAGTGACCGTGCTCCCCAAGCTGTCATCCCCAGGGCAGGACTGGGAGTGCACGGCAATGTGAAGGAAGGACTGCCCATTTGATACCCGCACTGACCTCACTCCTTTCTTTCTTTTCTCTCTCAACCTATGGATTATATTCAAGACCTCACCACTATCATTCCTGACAGGTAAAAATTTTCAGCCCTAAACTTCCACGATATTCTTGCAATCACAATGTGCCATCACCATTTTTTTAAAAAAACTAAAACTTTAAAATAGCACTTACACTACAAGATCAGTCATGATTTATTGATGGAAACTTCAGTTCGGTGATTTCAGAGTCAGGGGAGCTGCTTCCACTTCTGTCACTGTAGGTGTCCCTGTAGAATTCAGATGGTTTATGCATCATCTCCCACCAAAAACTCACTTTACGTCCCTGTTTTTACAGCCACAGTTCCTACAGGGACACTTGTCTGCACATGGCAGGAATTAGAAAGACTGTTTGCTACATATTTAGTATGAAACTACAAAAGGATTTCCTTCTTCTAGCTACAAAAGATATACATTCAGTCACACACCCTACCACCAACTCTGAGTACTGGTTCTGGATAAAGGTGGCAATGGGACATAAACCTCCCCGGGTTGTGGCTTACTTCCCGGGAAAAACTAGTTCCCCTTAACATGGACCAGAGGGTCCTACGCCAAGTGTGATCTGGTCAGTACCACCAGAGCTCAGATGCTGCAGAAAGGGGACCTGACCAACACGCCAGGGAAGCACCGTGAGAAAGTTCCGGAAAAGGAGAGGAAACTTTCACCCCAGGCGCCTGTGGCTTTTTTTTTTATGACTGACTGTGACATTTTGCTGTAATGAATCAGCGACCACCTAGAGGACAAGAGAAGACGAATGGATTACTGAAGCAAAGAGTGCACCTACCTGGGTGAGAGCCTGCAGCCTTTCTGGAGGTAATGCGAGAGCCGCCCCACAGAGGCCAGGAGGAGGCCAAAGTATGGTGGGGAGGGCTTGATAGGTCTGGACAGGAACTCAGGGTGGTACTGAACACCAACAAAAAAGGGATGATCTGAAACAGACTCAAAAGAAACAGCTTCACTGTGAAGGTTATGCACAAAGTGCAAAAGAACAAAATCTGCTTAAATGTTTCCTGTTTCCATAGGCCCTAAAATAATCTGAAAATGACTTTCTCATTTCAATCTAGGTAAAGGTAACCTCAAAGCATAAGTGATCTGACACCCTTTCTCCAGCACTGCTTGTGCTGTCCCCTCCTGGCTGAAGGCCTCCTGTCCAGAGTCCCATCCCAGACCCTGGCTCCCGGGACTTCTGTAGACTGAGGTCTTGCGGTTCAGGAGAGGGCTAAAGCGGCTTTAGTACCAACTCCAAGCATTTTGGAGAAGGAGAAACTGCGGCCAGAAGTTAAATGGTTCCCTGAGTAAGGCCATGTACCAGAAAGAACTTTCCAGGGTCCAGACCCCATGTTTATCAAGACCCCTTCCCTCATGAGACAGTGCTGCTTCCTAATTCTGTTAGGTCAGGATCAACAAGATAACATTTTTGTATTTTCCCATATGCCAAGAAAACTTTACTAAGTTTTCCATTAAATAAAACTGCCCAAATAATCACCTTCTAACTCCACAATTTCCATTCTCTCTCCTTCGACATCTTGGCCAACAAACTTCAAGCCTTGTTCTTCCAAACACTTTTTCCAGACTGGATTCACCTGTTGAGGCATGAACAATAATTCTGCTGGTCTCTCAGCTCACGGTCTTTCCAGAGTACCAGGAGCAAGCTGGAATCCTCACCTCAAATCGGTGCCGGTGCCTCTCTTCCAGGTAGTCTGCGTCTCCATAGAGTTTCCCTGGCAAAACAAACGGGCTGCATGTAGAGAACTTTATCTCACAGGATGATGCGTTCACAAAGACATCCTCCTTCCCACTTTACTTTTCAGCATCTACACAGCCAAGTCTTTTGAGGGCTATTTCTATGAATCTGCTAAGGTCACCTGCTCTTAACAGCACAGTTTACACTAATTCTTGGGCTTCTGACTCTTTCTGACAACACTAAAGAAAGCCATAACAGAAACAAGACTCTCACCACCACCTTCAAGCACGTGAGTGCAAAGCATGGGCACTCTGCTGCTAGAAAACTGCCTTGGAAAGCAAATCAGGATGCATGAAACGGCATTATTAGAACAGAATCTACTTAGGCTGAATCATATGAAATTGCCATTTTTGTGTGACAAAAATTGCCAAACATCAGCAATTTATATGGCTGGTCTTAATAGGAAAGTAACCAATAAGGATGAATGTAACCTCACTGCCTCACTGTGTTGAGGCGCCCATGCCTAGGAGTCTGACTGCACTGCCAGTGGCGTTTCTAAGACCCACACTGCTTCTATGGCTATTACAGTGCATCCTAAAAGGGTATGAATAAGAGAGGAAAGAAAGAACTTCAAAAGCAAGAACGAAACAAAAAAAAGCCAGCCTGCTCCTCGAAGCCACGGCACCACCCTAAGACAAGTCCTGGGCGCGCAGAGCCAAAGGCTGGGCCAGCGCGAGGCAGCTCTTACTCATGACTGAGTTCTTGGTCTGGAACAGGGTTCTCCTCTTGCCCAGCCTCATGGTTCCGCCCATCTGCCCTGGGTTGTGTTCTGGCATGTCTACGACCTGGAGATGTTCAGAAAACAGACACCAACTACAGAACTCTGCTTCCGCTAGAGAGAAACCTCCCTGGCTGAGTGGGTGGCAAAGGCTCTAATTCTCCAGGCTTTCCTTATGAGACGTTTTGTCACAGGAGAAAATGCCTCCCAGTTGGCATTTGTAACCTCGGTTGGGTGGAGGCTCTGTCCTTCAGCCTGTCCTCCTGATCTGCAGACAGGACCACAGCAGCCCCTCCTCGGGCTAGTCCCGCCCCAGCACTGTGGACGGTAAACATCACATCCTCAGAAAGACTGATACAGTAGCACAGACACAGACTGGATGTGTCATAACATGTCTGTCATCATCCCAGCTAGCCCGATGACTGCTCAAAGGCAAGTGATGCAGAGTTAGCACCCTGCAGCTTAGCAAGCATCTGAGGACCGGGTGGGCCATACACTGATGGCCCAGTCCACCTCTCAGCCCAGCGTTCCCAGGCACCTTCTGACCTCCAGGCTCTCTGTGCCCTGCTCTTCCCGACCCCAAAGCCCCATGCTGCAAAATATCTGCTGGTCCACTCCTGAGGCCTTAGTATCTGCAAAGTTCAATTTCAGGTCAACAAACACACAGTGATGCTATCTAAGTGCCATGAGATCAAGAACCTTGTCCATCTCATTTAGCACAGTGTCCATTTAGCACAGTGTCCTCGGTGACAAGGGCAGTCCCAGCACATAGTACGCATCCACGTTTGCTGAATGCTGAAAAACGTAAATAAGTGCCCTTTCCTTTACATCCCTGTCACCCTGGTCTGAGAATTCAAAGGTGAATAAAGGCATCATCCCTCCTCCATGTGCGTAACAGTACAGCGGGCTGAGAATGCCATAGGCCTTCGGCATGAAATCCAACGCAAGGTACGCCAGCCCGGAAGAGCTTTGGATACGGTTAAGCCAACCAGTGCTCCATCCCTGCAGTTCTCCCAGGACTGTGGCTGGGGATCCCATGAATTAATATGTAATAGACAGATGAAAGCAGTGAGAGCAGCAGTTAGCACACAGTAAGCACACATGCAGGCTCTCATATTAGTATCTACACCGTGTTCTAGGAGTTGAGGGGAGGAGGGATGGAGAATAATTTTAATCAGGACTCCCCTCCAGTTTCCCGGGCTGGTATCTGTCTTAAAAACTTGCTGTGGTCAGTTGGAAAGATTAGGGAGGAATTACGTAATGAAAACGAAAACTTTTTCCTATCTCAGGGTTCTTTGGGATGGACTCAAGCGGTCTCACATCCTGTCTCTAATCATCAATCACGTTCATAAATGCCCCCTCCACACCCTTCTAAGCCCTGTGGAGGTTCAAACACTTGACTCACCACGGGATGACTGGTCGTAGGGTCAAACTCTGTAGAATTGGCATCTGAAATACCAAAATACTTATGAAAACAGTTACAAACAAAAGTGATTACTAGTTTCATTGCTAAGCTCTAAACACAACTTCCCTCCTCAGTTTAAGATCATTGATTATAATAAATACTGAAGAAAGCATCCCCCTGACCTCATCCCCATACGAGATCTCACTGTTGTCCAGGCTGGAGGGCAGTGGTGCCATCAGAGCTCACTGCAGCCTTGAACTCCCAGGTTCATGCAATCCGCCGGCCTCAGCCTCCCAAGAAGGTCAAACTACAGGGGCACACTACCACATCCAGCTAATGTTTTTTCGTGTTTTGGAGAGACAAAGGCTATATTGCCCAGGCTAGTCTCAAACAGCTGGGCTCAAGCAATCCTCCTGTGTTGGCCTCCCAAAGTACTGGGATTGCAGGTGCAAGCCACCAGACCGGCAATAAATAGCATTTTTAATACATAAAATGCTCAGCCCACACACAGTTGATTTTTTTTCCATTAAGTATAACTCTTTCTGGAAAGTCAATCAGTACAAAATGGGGAAATTAAAAGTAATGGCATAACCTAGTAATTTTTAATTAGATATTGCATCTTTATGTCAGTTTTTTTTTTTTTTTTTTTTTTTTTGAGACAGAATTTCACACTTGTTCCCCAGGCTGGAGTGCAATGGTGTGATCTCAGCTTACTGAAACCTCTGCCTCCCGGGTTCAAGCAATTCTCTTGTCTCGGCGTCCCGAGTAGCTGGGATTACAGGCATGCGCCACCATGCTCAGTTAATTTTGTATTTTTAATAGAGACGGGGTTTCTCCGTGTTGGTCAGGCTGGTCTCGAACTCCCGACCTCAGGTGATCTGCCTGCCTTGGCCTCCCAAAGTGCTGGGATTACAGGCATGAGCCACCGCACCCGGCCTGTGACAGTTCTCATATTGTTTGCTTGTGTTTTAAGACAGAGTCTCGTTATGTCACCCAGGATGGAGTACAGTGGCACAATCTTGGCTCACTGCAACCTACACCTCCGGAATTCAAGTGATTCTCATGTCTTGGCCTCCCAAGTAGCTGGGACTACAGGTGCACACCACCACACCTGGTTTATTTTTGTATTTTTAGTAGAGATGGGGTTTCTCCATGTTGGCCAGGCTGGTCTCGAACACCTGGCCTCAAGTGATCAACTCATCTCAGCCTCCCAAAGTGCTGGGATTACAGGCCTGAGCCACTATGCCTGGCCAAGTTTTTATATTGTCTTAATGTTTCAGACTCTGTCTCTCCAAGATGAACAAGTACTATTTCTTCTAATACTTCATCTTTAGCAGCTAATACAATGCCCAACTCAACTGTTTCACTCAATAGCTCAGTCAGAAATTACCTGATTTCAACTCAACCTTTCTGTTCTTCATTGAACTTACCATCTAACCAAAGCAAAACCACTAAAGACCAAAAGGCAAAGGACCAAGTTCCTTTTACTATGTGAATGCTGGGCACTGTTCTCCTGGCCAGGGTCCAGTCTCAACTGAAGTGTAAGCTCATCACCAAGGCACCTACCCATTTGGGAACCTAAGTGAGAGGCAGAGGTCTGCGGCTGTGAAGGATCCAGGGAGCCCAGAAAGGCAGCTCTGGGGTGGCGGGTGGTAAGACAGTGCCTCCTAGGACTCAGAAGCCAGCACTCAAGGGCATGCCATCTACCAAACTGGGCCACACCCCCAGGTCACTGTGAAGCAGCCTCTCAGGGAAAGGGTGAATGAAACCCAGCCCTAAACCATATGCTGGCCACCAGAGTCACTTGTACTTTATAAAGTCAAACTGCTTTTACATTCCTTCAGGTTACTTTGTTTATTTTCCACAGAATTTACAAGGTCTTTCTGAAAATCTAGTATTTGTCGGGTGGGTTACAGAGAATAAATGGGCTGTGATGGACTAGTCCATGGGTGGCCCCAATGCAGCATGCTCAGTCTTCACACTCATGTGTGTTCCCCTGCCCCCTGAGTCGGGGCTTGGCCACATGACTTGTTTTGGCCAATGTGGTATCAGCAGGCCTGGTAAGTGCCTGCACAGTAGGCCTGTCATTTTGGAAGCCAGCTGCCCGCCCTGTGTGAGGAAGCTTGGGCTGGATTAATGAATGATGAGCCACTAGGTGGAGAGAGCATCCTGATGTCCCTGCTGGGCTGAGCTCACAGCTGAAAGGAAGGCAGGAGTGTGCGGTCTCAGATACTACACCACGTGCAGCCAAAGCCCATGCACTGAGCCAAACCATAGAATACTGAGTTGAGAAGTCACTGCTGTTGGGAGCCACTGAGTTTTAGGGAGGTCTGTCACGTAGTAATACACATCTAGGCAAAGAGCTGATATTATCTGAGCATTTCCCTATTTTCCAGGCACTGCTAGAGACTATTTACATACATTATCTCCCTTAATCATGTGATGTGCGTACCATTATTACTCCCATTTTACAGAAAAAACAGAGACCCATAAAGGCTAAGTAATTTGCTTAAAATCATCCATAAGTGATAAGGTTGGAATCTGAGCCCAGGTTCAATACCTCCAGAGCCCAAGTTCTCATAATAACTGCCCAAGCCTCACTTAGGACGACGACTTCTCACCAGGCACCAGCTTCAGGATGGTGGCCACTGTGATCAAAGTGACAGAATATCAAGAACATGAAGAGGGGCAGAAGGCAAAGTAGGGAGTCTGGCTGTGCTCCCTCCTTCCTGCGTGGAGGGGCCATGCTGTTCCTCAAGAGGCAAAGCAGCTCCCTTACAGCACACCATGAGGTGCTGGGAACCCAGGCCTGCCCTTCTCCAAAGTTCCTCATCACCCAGGCAGCAACAGGCCTCATATCCTCCAGAAATACACAAGTGGGAATTGAATGAGTGTCTTGATGCACACTTACCTCGCCATCCCAGCACGTTTCTTGAGAATTCAACTACTGCCAACTGCATTCCTAAGCACACACCTTCCAGTCGGGGGGAAAACAAACAAAGCTCCATTGAAAAGGCAGCTCCTACTTTTCCCAGCAGTCTCTGCAATGGCCTTTGTGTCCATTATTCGGAGAAGTATAATCGCAAACTCGTAACTTCGTGCTATGAACAAGTACCCTCTGCTGCTACATTTTACTTGTATTAGATTTCAAAAACTGCATGTAAAGTAGATAAAAATTCTAGATTTGCAAAGTCATCTGATTTTAGAAGTAAGTGATATTCTATTCAGTACTTTTTTTTTTTCCCAGACAGGGTCTTGCTGTTGCCCAGTCTGGAGTGCAGTGGAGCGATCCTGGCTCACTACAGCCTCGAATTTCTGAGATCCAGCAATCCTCCTGCCTCAGCCTCCACAAGGGTTGGGTTTACAGGTGTGAACCACCGTGCCTAGCCTCAGTACTTTAAAATTCAAGTTTTCTTACCCTCTCTAAGTTTTTATTTACAGTTGTTCAAGTTGAAAATTACTAAAATGTACTGCACCAGGAGGCATCCAAAATCATTTTGTCCAATTACAGTCAGCTGTTGTGCCAAGTGAGCGGATGTAAAACTCAACATCACGTGTGCTGCAAACAGCTGGGTTCATTAAATGGACAGGAATTCACAATTCATTCTCTCAAAATTCCACAACATCTACATGTAAGCTCGTAAGCATAAATAAGCTTTCCATTTTAAAAGACTGAATTTGTCTCCAAAGAGAAACATGAAGCCTTCTGCTTGGGCTCCTATCCACAAAGACAGCACATTTCAGTAACCCCCCACTTTGTTCATCGGCTCCCATGTGGCACCGTTCCCCACTCTTTCCTACTCTAAGTGAAGACTGCACTGCAGAGCTCCTTACCCAAAAAAGGCTTTTTCTGATTTCGAGCCCAGGCAATTGCTTGGATTTTTCCTTCGGTTCCTCGAACACCAAATCCTCCTGGAACCAGCACTCCACTGCACAAAAGAACAAACCACAAAGGCAACTCCCCTTTTCTACCAGCACAGCTTGCAATAACCACCTAGGGGGCCATTACCAAGACACTGAAGCCATGAATTAACCCCATACATTGTGCTATTAGGACAATGAATTGTATGTAAATACTATGCACTTAGAAACTGCATACAAAACTATGGACTTTTCTTGTAACATAAGAACATGCTTATTGCAAGGGAAAAAGATAGTACACATAACTGCAATACTGCCCCTGCACTATCTTTGGTACTCAGTTGTCCACAATTATTTTTTCTTGAGACAGGGTCTCACACTGTTACCCAGGCTGGAGTGCAGTGGTGTATCACAGCTCACTGCAGCTTCAATCTCCCAAGGAGCTGGGACCACAGGCATGTGCCAACACACCCAGCTGGTTTTGTTGTTTTTGTTGTAGAAACAGGGTCTCCCTATGTTGTCTGGGCTGGTCTTAAACTCTTGGGCTTGAGCAATCCTCCCGCCTCGGCCTCCCAAAGTTTTGGGATTACAGGCATAAGCCACTGCACCCAGCCCATAATTTTAAATACATATATTAATATAAACAATTTATTTTACCTCTTGGCTTAAAATGCTCCCCTAAGAAGGGGGCCTTTCTTCATCAGCTCTGTGTGCCATACTGACCAAGACACTCAGAAGAAGGTGTACACCTCCGTAATATTCAACTGTTCTGGTGAACCAGAAACTCTTGCTATTGTTTTTACTATTATAAATAACAGCTGCCAAAACAATTTATGAGATTCTACTGATGGGTACTCATCAAATGTTTTGGATGAAAAATCGTTAAATAAGCCTCATCAATAGATGCATATGGCAAACAGTATCAAAATCAAAACAGCTTTTCAGATCCAATGATATTGACACACTGCATTTTTAAAGGATTAAATCAGACAGCAGGTAGTCTTTCCAATAATTAAAAAATATTTTAACAAGTCAATTACCTACTATTAGCACATGAAAACAGAGGACTTTGTCATTAAAACAAACGAAAAGAACCCCGGAAACCCAGGGCAGTGAACTCTACTCACTGAGCACTACAGAGCTTCTGCCAAGCTTCGTGGTAGCGCACGGGGTCTTCCTGCGAGGTGATGGGCTCCAAGTCCATAGAATCTATGTACTGGACAGTGTTCAGACAGGGGAGAAAAGCAGGCTCGTGACTCGAAGCTGTGCTTTCTTAATTTTTAAATAATATTATCATTTTATCAAAGTTCTGTCTTCCTTAATTCTGGCTTTAAAGTGATCACCTTAATACATTTAATAACTTGAAATTTTTTTAAATATGAGATTTTAAAATACAACAGTTTCCTTCAAAATCATTAAATTCCCAAATCTCTCTCTCTCCGCACTCTACTCTGTTCAGGATCTGGCCTCTGCAGCAGACTCTAGAGGGCTTTCTGTTCAATGACACTCTCCTCAGCCTATCTTCCGCCCAGCTTTTGTGGGTTTTTTCTTTTTCTTTCTACCATATTGAAGCATAATTCACATACAATAAAATACAAGCATTTTAAGTGCATACTTTGAAGAGTTTTGTCAAACATACACATGAAGGTGTGACCACCACCGCAACCAAGACACAGAATGAGCTGGGCGTGGTGGCTCACACCTATAATCCCAGCACTTTGGAAGGCCGAGGCGGGTGGATCATTGAGGTCAGGAGTTTGAGACTAGCCTGGCAAACATGGTGAAACCCCATCTGTACTAAAAATACAAAAAAAAAAAAATAGCTGGGTGTGGTGGCGCGCACCTGTAGTCCCAGCTACCCAGGAGGCTGAGGCAGGAGAACTGCTTGAACCCGGAAGGCGGAGGTTGCAGTGAACTGGGATCATGCCACTGCACTCCAGCCTGGGTGACAGAGCGAGACTCCGTCTCAAACAAAAACAAAACAAAACATAAGTTACCATCTTCCCAGAATGTCTCCCCTCTACCACCTGCCCCAAACAACCTCAGATCTAATTTCTATCATCACAGATTCATTTTGCCTCTTACAGAACCTCATATAAATGGAGCCAAATAGTATATAACCTTCTGTGTCTGGCTTCTTTTGCTTAGTGTTTTTGAAGTACATCCATGTTGCTGTGTTTATCAGTAGTTTGTTCCTTTTCTTTTTTAACTTTTTTTTTTTTTTTGGCAGAGATGGAAGTCTCGCTATGTTGACCAGGCTGCTCTCAAACTACAGGCCTTAGGCGATCCTCCCACAGCAGAGCCTCCCAAAGTGTTGGGATTATGGGCTTGAGCCACTGTGTTCAGCCTGGTTTGTTCCTTTTCATTGCTGAGTCGTTTTCTACTATATAAATAAACCATTACAAATTTATCCATTGGCAGGCTATAAATATTTGGGTTGTTTTGAGATTTCAGCTATTATGAATAATTTGTCCATCTGAATAAAAATCTTTTTTTGTGGACATATTTTCAAGTCTCTCAAGTGAGTATCTGGGAATGGACTTATTGGATCACATGTCTACCTTGATAAGAAACTTGTTTTCTAGTGTGGTGGTGCCATTTTACACTCCCGGCAGCAAGGTAAGAGCTCCACAGCCTCTCTAACACTCAGCCGCTCTAGTGGGTATGTGTCACGATCTCATCGTGACTTCATGTGCATGGATTTCCCTGACAACTAGAGGTGTTGAGCACCTTTTCGTGTATATCACCTACACCTTTTTTTGGAAGTGTCTGTTCAAATCTTGTGCCCACTTTTTAAATTAGGGTGTTCACTACTTTTTTACACTCTCTCCTACCTAAACCCTGCAGTTAGTTCCCTGAACCTCAGGGTAAGACCCAGATTTGGCCCAGTTCATGGAACTGTGGGCAGGCCCTCACACCAGCCTGTCTCCAGACAGCCTCCAATTCACAATTTCCATCCACAGTGTTTCCAACGGCTCCACATCTCCAAGCCCTTGGACGTGCTCTATCTATTCTAACAGGAATGCCCCTTCCAAGCCTTCTCCATCCTACCCAACCCGACCTGGTGTCCCTCCATAAGGAAGTCTGCCTTCCTCATGTGTCTGCCACGGCAGATTCAGCCTCTCCTATGTGCTCCTTCCTACCTAAGAGACTCAATATTCCTTAAAGGCAGAGACTGTTGCCTTTTCATCCATCTCTCATCCTCTGCCACCTAACAAACACATGGCAGCCACAGACTAACTCCAAGTGAATAAAATAAATGAATGATGGAAAGAACTAGCAAATAAGAAGTCAGGCCTGTATAATGGGATTTAAATTCTTAAAACATGTACAACAGGTCATTCTGCAGGAACCTGTCCAGCAGCACAAAGCAAACTAAATTCTCACGCTGAGAAACACCTGGGAAGTAGAAAGCAAACCCTAATGTGGGGACAGCTACATGGGGCCCGGTTTACAACCTCAGCACTGAGCCCCAACTTTACCTCTGACCTTCATCTCCTCCTGAAAAGCTCCAGCTGATGGGCTGGCAAGAAAAGGAAGAAAGAGGACAGGCAGAAGGGAGGGTTTTCAAGGACAGGTGACATAGCACTTACCATATGCCAGGCATAAATCTCAGCACTTTGTATTCATGAACTTCTTACAACAACCCTAGGAGGAAGGCACCATCACCATCCCTTTTTAAAGATGTGGAAACTGAGGCACAAAGAGGGTTAAGTAAGTTGTCTAGGTCTCACTGCTTGTAGATGACAAAGCTAGAATCTAGTCCTGGTCACCTGGCTCAGGCATCCATGCTTTTTTTTTTTTTTTTTTTTTTTTTGAGATGGAATCTCACTCTGTCACCCAGTCTGGAGTGCAGTGGTGCAATCTCGGCTCACTGCAACCTCCACCTCCCGGATTCAAGCAATCCTCCTGCCTCAGTCTCCTGAGTAGCTAGGAATACAGGCACACGCCACCACGCCTGGCTGTTTTATATTTTGAGTAGAGACGGGGTTTCACTGTGTTAGCCAGAACAGTCTCAATCTCCTCACCTCGTGATCTGCCCACCTCGGCCTCCCAAAGTGCTGGGATTACAGGCATGAGCCAACGCGCCCAGCCACAGCATCCATGCTCTTAACCATGACACTCTACTGCCACCCATAGATAAGTAGAGCCATGCCCCACCATTCCACCAGCTCAGCTGCTGCCCGCCACGGCACAGACCAGAACACAGTAACTACCAATTACTGAGTGCCCGCCCTGCATCCCAGAGAAACCTCACAGCTCTATGAGGTCAATACTGTCATCCCCACTCTGCAATAAGTGAGGAGCACAGGTTAGGAAAGGCAGCCCACATGCCAACAAAGTCTCCGAGAGCCTCCAGCTGTCAACTGTGCAGCATGCCTGTCCACCAGCGGCCCCCATTTCCACAGAGCATTTTATTTGGTTACCTGATAGTCATAGCCAAGAACTCAAGTCTCTCTCACCCTCACCTCTAGCCATCTCTCCCCTTCATTAATTCCTGAAAATGCTCTACTGTCTTCTCGAAGCCAGGAAGCAACCACAAATCTTTTTAATCCCTAAAAAGTAATTCCGAGCTCCAAAAACAGAAAGCAGATATGACGCGGCACCTAGGAGACTACAGACTGCTTCCTGCTCATCTGTCGGCTGTACCTGTGCCACCCTCCTTACCTTGATTTCCAATTTGTGGTTGATGGCCAGTGCAGAATGCTCCAGAGCCTTAATGACAGAGGCATAGGAGTCTGAGAACTTCGTGTATTTGCCCACAAGGGCAATAGAGCAGGTCTCCAGCAAACGATCATATCTATCAAACAAACGTCAAGAAATACCCAGTTACTCAGAAGGTACACACTATCATGAGACCAAAATAGCTATTTTAAGAGAAAAAAAAAACATGTCTGGCCAGGAGTGAGCTCACGCCCATAATCCTATAATCCCAGCACTTTGAAAGGCTGAGGCAAGGGGATCTTGAGCCCAGGAGGTTACAGTGAGCTGACTGTACCACTGCACTACAGCCTGGACAACAGTGAGACCCTGCCTCAAAAACCCCCAAAAAAACACATCTGGGAAGAATATAACGGGAATGGCTATTATCTGAGTTCTGTGTACAGACCAGTAAAGAGGAAGTAATTTTCAGATCAATATGGCAGGCTTTGTAAAGAAAGATTTTTTTTTTTTTTTTTTTTTGGAAACTTATAAAGAGACAGTTTCAGTACCTCACACAAATTTGCCTACAAAAACTTTTTTTCATACCAAAGGCCAAAAAAATTAACAGACATAAACAGACAATTCACAAGAATTAATGGGATGAAAGCAAGTGTCAAACAAATTATGGGACATTCACAAAATAGAAAAGTCCCCACTCATTAAAAGTTTTCATTGTAGAATATAATAATAGAAAAAAATGCTTATAATGTTTTATGAAAAAAGATGATAAAACTGTGCGATTCTGGTAGCTACATGTAAGCAGACAAAGACTGAAGGGAAAATGTTGAAATGAAAAACGGTTCTCACAGAGCAATGGAATGAGTACACCCTCTCCAAATGCTTCTAGGCCGTCATATTGATCTTGCAACTAAGATAAGGCCTGCCCATTGCTCTAAGACACGAAGTGAAGATCTCTGAAGGGATGTGACAGCACCACCAAGCCTTAAAAGGATGTAGTGGAGTAGGCAGCAACACATCCCCTTCCTGATGTGATCCCTTTCTGGTGTGGGGTGAGACACACATTCCCTAACACAGCTCAGATCTCTGGGGTGGTACCCAGGAGTGCTCCAGCCACTGTCAGCCATTCATGTGGGCTTCGGGTATGCACATTCACCCGCTGCCACTGGGATGCCTGTTTGCACTGATCTTGGTAAGGGACAAGCGTGTTAAGACATAACCCAAACTCAGTGCCTGCAGGCCCAGCACCTGGCCTGGCCCTATCAGGATCTCCTCATCTGTGCCACAGCTACATGATAGTTAAGATCCTTTCTGAACATGTCTTACTACACAGGTCCTTCTAATGTGTGGATGGCAGAAGTGCAAAAGTGCTAGGGCTAGAGTCAGCTTCACCAGCCCTACAAAAAAGTAAAGGAGGCTAGAGCTCCCAGGTCCTCATTGCAGGCAAACCTGTCAGCCATCTCTTTCCATTTCATCAGCATTTTTCTTGGCTGCCTCTCAATAGGAAGGTCAAGTCTTCGAAGAAAATAATCTACAACCCCTTGCTCCTCTAACAACAAGGGGACTCGGTAGATGGATGAGACATCGTGGACGCAGATCACCTGTTTAGAAAAAAGCAAGTTATTAAATAAAAGCAAAAACTTACCAGGCTTATAGCCTCCTACTAGCTATGTGACCTTGTAAAAATATTATGTATTTGGTAAGAGAAAAAAGGACAATTTTCTAGATAAAGATAAATTACTAAAACAGATTCAAGAATAGAACAGAAAATTAGTGGCCAATCTATTATGAACATGGATGCAAAAGTCCTTTAAAAAAAATTCATGGCTGGGCAAGATGGCTTATGTTTGTAATCCTAGTACTTTGGGAGGCCACGGCAGGAGGACTGCTTGAGCTCAGGAGTTCGAGACCAGACTGGGCAATGTGATAAAACACTGTCTCTACAAAAAATACAAAATTTAGCCAGGCATGGTGGCATGTGCCTGTAGTCTCAGCTACCTGGGGGGGTAGCTGAGATGGGAGAATCGCTTGAGCCTGGGAGTTTGAAGTTGCAGTGAGTTGAGATTGTGCTACTGCACTTCAGCCTGAAAAAAACACCCAAAAATTAGCTGGGTGTGGTGGCATGTGCCCATGGCCCCAGATACTCGGGAGGCTGAGGTGGGAGGATCACTTGAGCCTGGGAGTTGGAGGTTGCAGTGAGCCAAGATCGCATCACTGTACTCCAGCCTGGGCAACAGAGCCAGAACCTGTCTAAAAATAAAAAATTCATGATCCAAACCACAAACGTAGTTTAAAAAAATCATGTCCATGAACCCATGAATAGTTTAACTAGGAACAGTGGTTCTCAAACTCAGCTGCATACTGGAATCATTCAGAGCTTATAAAAGGTCAAAAGCCCATGCTGCCCCGTAGACCAGTTGAATTAGGATCTCTCGGGGTAGGAGGCAGGCAACAGTACTTTTAAAGCTCCCGAAGCGATTCCAGTGTGCAGTCAAGTTTGAGAACTACTGCATTAGGAAATTTAACAGTGGAATTCACCACATAAATAGAAAATTGATTAAGGAAGAAAAAATTCCCTCAGTAGATGCAGACTTGATAAAAATTCAAAACCAAATTCATAATAAAAATGATTGGTAAATTAAGATTAGGGAAAATTCGGCAATATAAAAAACCCACAGTAAACATCACATGGTTTAATATTAATGCTTACTATTTAGAGTCCAGAACAAGGCCAGAATGGTCACTTTCAATACTTCTATTCAATGATGTACTGAAGATACTAGCAATTATCATCAGATAAGAAAAAAAAAAAATGAACCAGAAAACAAGAAGCGGTTGCCACTGAATAAGGCATACAATATCACTGCTTATCCATAAAAACCAAAAGAATTTACAGGTAAACAATCAGTACTAATAGAATTTTAGTAAGGTTGCTAGGCTATAGATGAATGGACAGAGGTCAGCAGGGTCTCCTATACATGGGCCATATCTAATCAGAAAATGTAATTTTTAAAAGTTCACGGTAGTAATGAAAATTATGAATAGCTATAAATAAATCTAAACAACTTTATAAAGATTAGTAAATCTATAATGTACCTTTATTTTTAAAAAGTATAGAATAGTATCCAAGGATAGTCTTTTCAACAAACAGGGCTGAGACAAATAGATATCCACATGTAAAAATCTCAACCCTTACCTCACACTACTCACAAAAGTTAAGCTAGAATGGATCCTGTAAGACCTAAAACTAACTTTTACAAGAAAATCTTCATGACCTTGGTTAAGCAAGGAGTTCTTAGATACGACAGTGAAAGCACAATCCATAAAAGAAAAAAAACAGACTGGACTTCACTGAAATTTAAAAGTGTCTGTGCTCTAAAAGACACTATTAAGAAAATGAAGGCCAGTTGTGGTGGCTCACACCTGTAATCCCAGCACTTTGGGAGGCCAAGGCAGGCAGATCACCTGAGGTCAGTTCGCAACCAGCCTTGTCAACTTGGCAAAACCCCATCTCTACTAAAAATACAAAACTTAGCCAGGCGTGGTGGCACACGCCTGTAGTCCCAGCTACCCGGGAGGCTGAGGCAGAAGAATCGCTTGAACACGGGAGGCAGAGGTTGCAGTGAGCAGAGATCATGCCACTGCACTCCAGTCTGGGCAACAGAGCAAGACTCCATCTCAAAAAAAAAAAAAAAAAAGGAAAGAAAATGAAAAGACAAGGCACAGTTACGGAGAAAGTATGTGCAAATCACATACCTGATAAAAGAGTTGTATTCAGACTATATCAAGTCAATTCAGTAAGATAAATATTCCGATTAAAAGAATAAGCAAGGCTGGGCATGGTGGCTCACGCCTGTAATCTCAACATTTTAGAAGGCTGAAGCAAGAACATGCCTGAGCCCAAAGAGTTCAAGACCAGCACGGGCAACATAGCAAGACCTCATCTCTACAAAAAATAAAATAGCTGAACATGGTGTCTTCCGCCTAGGGTATGAGCTACTCAGGAGGCTGAGGCAGGAGGGCTGTTTAAGCCCAGGCTGCAGTGAGCTATGACAGCACCACTGCACTCTAGCCAGGGTGACACAGCAAGACCTCGTCTATTTAAAAAAAAAAGGCAAGGCCGGGCGTGGTGGCTCACAGCTGTAATCCTAGCACTTTGGGAGGCCGAGACAGGTGGATCACTTGAGGTCAGGAGTTCCAGACCAACTTGGCCAACATGGCGAAACACCATCTCTACTGAAAATATAAAAATTAGCTGGGCGTGGTGGCAGGCGACTATAATCCCAGCTACTCTGGAGGCTGAGGCAGGAGAATCACTTGAACCCAGGGGGTGGAGGTTCCAGTGAGCTGAGATTGCTCCACTTCACTCCAGCCTAGATGAAAGAGTGAAAACTTCATCTCAAAAAAAAAAAAAAAAAAGCAAAAAAATTTAAACTTAAACTTAAATATGGAAATACTTGTTACATTTTTAATAGTGAATAATTTTAAGACTGGGCGCAGTGGCTCACGCCTGTAATCCCAACACTTTGGGAGGCTGAGGCAAGTGGATCACCTTGCCTCAGGTGGAGGTCAGGAGTTTGAGACCAACCTGGCCAACATAATGAAACCCCATCTCTACTAAAAATACAAAAATTAGCAGGGAGTGGTGGTACACACCTGTAATCCAAACTACTCAGGAAGCTGAGGTAGGAGAATCGCTTGAACCTGGGAGGTGGAGGTCACAGTGAGCCAAAAGATCGCGCCACTGCACTCCAGCCTGGGTGACAGAGTTAGACTCCGTCTCAATTAAAAAAAAAAAAAATTGAGCAATTTTAATGACAACCTATTCTGCTACAGAATTAAATTTCCTTCACTTGCTAGGACAGAAATATCTAAAACCTGGCCAAAGCTACATGCTCAATGTATCACCACTGGAATTTCCATACTAAGCACCACACTTAGATACATTACAGGTTCCAAATTTTGGATTTCCTGCATCATAGGTGCAGTAACAATAACACTAAGATCTCTGTGACAGCCTACAACACCCTAGACACCAGGCACCAGAAACATCAAGTTGAATGAGGTGGCCCTTGCCCTCCAGAAGCTCAGAGTCTGTGAAGGGAGATACACACCACACATGTACACACACACGTGCACACATGCGCGTGCGCGCGCGCGCACACACACACACACACACACACACACCCCCAGAAAGATGGGCCCACTGGCAGCATACGTGAGACACCACACAGGAGCCCAGAGAAGGACGCAGTTAACTCTGAAGGCCAAGGGCCAGGAGGTTTGGCAGTTAAAGCTTCTCAAACAACACTGTCTTCGCTAGAACCTGAAGGATGAGAGTGAGTAGGAGACTGCCAAACCAACAGGAAGAGGGGGACATGGGTTCTTAACAGAAATTAGCCAGTGCAAAAGTACAATCACAGGGACAGTGGGGGTACTAGGGGAACCGAAAGATACTCCACCTGGCTGGAGCACAAAGTACAACGAGGCACGGAGAAGAGGCAGGAGGGACACAAATGTGTTTGGGGAACCAGGAGAGGCAAGGAATGGCAAATCAGAGCCGATGGCGATGGGTTCTTCTGGAACAGCCCACTATCTCTAATTAGAAAGTAACACAAGCCTCATGAAACTCATCAAGAGGCTTTAGAACAATTAAAAGCAAAAAACAACTTATTAGAGATGGGAATTTCTACTCACTTGTTCAGGCTCAACATGGCAGAACATTGATATTTTCTCCTTCACTGATGTGTCAAGTGGATTTGAGCACCTGCATACGACCTAGCAGTACAGAACAAGATGGCTTAGACAGAAGGAAAAGATGACAAAAGTAGGGGTTTTCCCTGATTGAAATTAAAACAGACTTCACATCGTTAAGATGAACGAAAATGTTAATCTCAGCACCAGGCACATAATCCATAAAAATATTATGACCCGTTTCAAAGCTAAAATCCCTAAACACCAAACTGGAGAAATATAAGAGAATGGCAATACAAATGAATACATTAATGAACTACAAGAGCTCTGGGGTTTTCCTCCATTAGTGTTCCCAGGTAGGAGTAAAAATGAGAATAAAAGGACTGAGAGGAAAAATAAGGTCTGGGGAGTACAAGACCTAACACGTGCCAAGCAGGAACAAGTGGCAAACTAGAGCCCGGTTCAAAGCACTAATCCTACTTTCCCCATCATCAATTATCAAAAGCAAGCCAAAAAGACAACGGTCTTGTCTGTCATGAAAAAGTGATCTTAACTACACATAAAAGATTATACTGAAACCAGTTATCAGGAAATCTTACCAGATCTGGGGAAAGCCCAAGCCCTCGAAGTTCCCGAACACTATTCTGGGTGGGTTTAGTCTTCTGTTCCCCTGTTGAACTTGGCTATTTTACAAAAGGAAAAAAAAAAAAAAAAGTTAGTTTCTCTCTGATAAGGAATTTTCAAGTATGACTTTTCCTTGAACCCCTTTTAAAAAGGAAATAGATCATTTGGTCACTTACATAATTTAGCTTTTATGTTTGTCAAAGTTACATGTGCATGCATTTTAGAGTCAAATGGTTCTACCGAGCTTATAAGCAGTATCGGCCCTCACCCACTCTCCCCTTTCCAATCCCTAGAAACCACCGCTCTTCAACTCTTAACTGATCTTGCTGGTGTGCCACTTCTTCACATTTACTTGGAGCCATTTTCTATTGATTTCCCTGTTAAATGAGGATCCTGCCCCCATTAGACACTTTCCTGTGCCTGCAGCCCTCTTTCGGGTTTACATCCTTTTGAAGTATTTAAATACTATTCCCAAACCACGTGCCACACTTTTCCTTTCTGGACTAAATTATCTTTATTCTCCTCTCACACTTAACAGATAGACGTTACATACGGACTTGTAGGATGGAAATCATTTTCTGTTGGACTTTTTTTAAAAATAGACACAGGGTCTTGTCACATTGCCCAGGCTGGTCTCAAACTCACAGGCTCAAGCAATCCTCCCACCTCTGCCTCCCAAACTGCTGAGATAACAGGTGGCAGCCACCATGCCCAGACTCCACTAGAATTTTTAATGAAATCGCATCACTGTCTTTTAGCTTCCAGTATTGTTGCTGAGGGGTCCAATGGCACAATGATTCTTGATTTTTCTCTTTAGAGCCTTTTAGAACTTCTGCCCCATTAGTCTGAACCTTCACAATAATATGCCTTGGTGTGGGTCATCTGTCATCCAATATGCTACGCACCAAGGGGGCCCCCTTTCAACCCAGAAACTGATGTCTAGAAATTTCCTTGAATTGTTCAGATAAGGGGTCAGAAATTTTTTTCTGTAAAGGGCCTGATGATAAATATTTTAGGTTTTGTGGGCCACACAGTCTCTGCCACAAGTATTCAACTCTACTGTTCCAGTGCAAAAGCAGCCACAGACAGCACATAAACAAATGGACGCAACTATATTTCCATAAACTCGATTTCCATAAAGCGGGGGTAGGTTCCTGTGGACCACAGGCCATCGTTTGCTGACCCCTGGGGTTCAGATTATACTTCCGTTTCTCTGTTCTTATTTTTTGGAACTCCTATTATTTGGAAGTTAGAACTTCTGAGCCGGTCCTCTAATTTTTCTTACCTTTTCTCCTATTTTCTATCTCTTAGTCTTTTTGCTGTACTTCCTTAGGTATCTCCTCAACTTACTTTCTCTTAACTTTTTCATTCTGCTACCCAATTCTTAATTTCCAAGGATTCTTTTATGTTCTCTCAATGTTTCTTTCTTACAGCATCCAGTTCTTATCTAATGGATATACCTTATCTCCTTTTAATTTTCTAAGAATAGTAATGACTGGTCATTTTTGGGTTTTTTGTTTTTTTTTTAAAGTTTCCTCTGCTTGTAGAGCCTCAGTTCCCTGTAAGTTGCTTTCTGTTGCTTGGTCTCTTACCTATCAGATGCTTTCTCCAAGTGTATGGAGGCCTGCTCCAATGCTACCTGTAAGTTCTGTGTGAGTGGGTAGGCTTGTCTTGGTGAAAATCTGGCTGGCTTATTTCACGGGGAGCCCCCAGAGCCAGTGTCTTTTATCCTGGGCTATCCATACCCCAGAGGACAATCTTACAATCTCCCACGTGGAATGGCCAAGCCTAAACATGTCAATTCTGGGAACCGAGTGGTGGAAGAAGGCAAGGAGTGTCAACAGCGTAACATTACACACAACCCCATGTTTGTAGTCCAGTGTTAGCGCCCTCAACTGTCCCTAGTGTCTGCTCATCCAGGAACCCTCTCCAGAGAACAAGCCTCCAGTCTTCTGCCAAGGTGGGAGGAGGTTAATGCCCAACTGTGCACTTTAGGAAAAAGATGTCAGGGTCTGAGTCTTCTGAAGCAGTAGTTACATAAGGTCCACCCTCATCCCGCTCCTGAGCTTTGGGTTCTGCAGGGCAAACAGGGCAGCTTCTCTGCTTTCATTGCTGCAGGCGTAAGATCTGGCACTCAAGGTCAGCTTAGTCGGTTTCTATGCATCCATATGCCTTCCAGCTTCCTAATTTTTGTTACTATTGACTCCTCTCCACAAGATTTGCTTTAAAAACAGCCTCTTTACTCTAGTTCCACCATACTGTAAAGACAAATGCACATGGCCAATCTATATCTGCAAATGCAACTGCCCTGATTTTTCAAATGTTTCTATTTGATCTTTTCAAAAAAGTATGATTGTAACAAATTTAAACTTACAAAGTTCTTTATTCTCTGCTTCCTGCACCTCAAGTGAAAACTACTACACAATAAGTAAAAACCATTCCAGTTTACCTTTCCTCCCTCCTCTCCATCTCTCCCAGAGTAAAACTTTCAATGTCTTACTTACCTGGGGAACTAGACTGACGTGGATGTTACAAAAGTTCTCTCTTTTGACCTTGAATTGGAACTGACGGAAGGCCTCAATAAAGGGCATGCTTTCTATGTCCCCCACGGTTCCACCAAGCTAGAAGAACAAAGTTGTTTCAGAGGTTAGGCACTAAACCCTTCTCTGGCAGTTTAGTTTTCCAACAACTGTCTGTCTTCCTGATTCAGTGATGCGTAATTATGTAACGTGGCCTCTCTAACCCTGTATAATGTTAGTTAACAAGAATTAGACATCTCTTTGTACTAAAAGGTTACTCTTTTGGACAGGCTCATCGTTCCCAAAGGTTATTGTGGAACTTTCCACATCATTTCAAGAAAAAGGTCAGCTGAGAGAGGTGTCAGGAATGTTATCTGTATCGCAGTGACAAAGCAAAAAAAAAAAAAAAAACCTAAATCTTATCTCCTTAGTTAACCATAAATAATTTTTATACTGAAAAGCATCAGTTGGCTGGGCACAGTGGCTCACATCTGTAATCCTAGCACTTTGGGAGGCCAAGGCAGGCAGATGGCTTGAGCTCAAAAGCCATTGGCAAAATGGTGAAACCCTGCCTCTCCCAAAAAAGTACAAAAACTAGCCGGGCATGGTGGTGCACACTGTAATTCCAGCAACTCGGGAGGCTAAGGTAGGAGAACTACGTGAGCCCAGGAGGTCAAGGTTGCAGTGAGCCATGACTGCTCCACTGGACTCCAGCCTGGGTGACAGTGAGACCCTGTCTCAAAAAAAAAAAAAAAAAGCATTAGTTATAAACAAACTGCTGGAACTTCTGAGTCTCCTGTTATCTGAGGAACACTGAGATCTAACAGCTAGGATCAGCACAGCAGGAGTACAGATACTGAAACCAAATGAAACTCATTTGGAGATGAATGCTCTTGCCAGAAGAAAGCAAAAGGTCTGCTGACTTGCTCAAGAGACAGATGAAAATGTGTCACACTACTCATGGGAATAGTCAGTACTAAGTAAATCTATAAATGCCAAAAAAAAAAAAAAAAAAGAAAAAAGAAAAAAAAAAGGAGCACTCTTTGGGCAAAGTACGGTTTTCCTTTGCATGGCCATTCCACATGACTGTTACTATGCCCTTACCTGCCACATTGCAACATACTGCACCAACACAGATAGGAAGGCCAAGGGCTCCACTGGGAAATGTCTTATCAGTTGTTGATGGCTGACTAAGGAGATGAGTACACTTGTTCACATGTGCAAGAATCATACAAACCTCAATAACACACACTTGAGGTTCCAGACCATCTTCATCTACAGGTATTAGCGCCTGTCTCATCACCCACTCCTGGATTGCATCTGTGATATGAGGGACAACTGGGAAAGAGAAAACAAACAGGGAACTTACGCTTGTCCATCTACATTGATCGAGACAAATGCACTGACTGTGAAAACAAACTGCGGCACTCTCTGCCTGGAGACAGTAGCAATAGGGTCATAAAAATACTTTTGAGGCCCCCTTTAACTGGCCTCAACAAATCTCTGAGCTCACACTTCCTGCAGCCAGATGTCCAAGTTGTTGCTGGAAGCCCTGCAACAGAGCAAGGCTGAGAGTAGTGTCCTGAGCCACACGGGCGCATATGCCCCTGTGCAGAGTCACACATCAGTATGGCCAACCCTATTGCTCACAGATGAAGGTGGGCACACTACACTTCAGTGCATTTCCAGGAACAAGAGACTTCTGGGACCCTGTTCCATATGTTTCCAGTTTACCAAAGGGTAAACAATCTACTGCAGTGAGCCAGCACAGCACAGCAGAGTCGTTAGGAGCACAGCACCCGGGGTCAGAATGTCTGGATTCAAACCTCAGTCCCATGACTCGTTAGTTGTGGATCTTTGGGTCAATTATAGAACTATTTTTAGCTTGTTTTAACCATTTTAAGCTTAACAACATGTTAAGTTGTGGAAATTTTGTGAGACAGCACCTGTAAAATGCTCGGTAGAGCACCTGCCATGTCAGTGCCCAAAGAATGCCAGCAATTGCTCAACACTTCAAAAATCATAGTTGCTGGGCACAGACTGCAAGTTCCTAAAAGGTGAAGATTACTGTTTAACTCCAGGTCACTCCAGTTACAGCAATGCCTCATGCACAAGGATATTCATTTGCCTCACGCAGGAGAATATGCATTATCTACTCCACACATGATGTCAAAGTGATCTTTTAAAATTCAAGTCAGAATTCATCACTCCCACGCTTCAACTTTTCGGTGGCTTCCCACTTCTCTGAGTACACTCCGAGCTTCTTGCTGCAGCCGAGACTGGGTAGAACCTGGCTGTGGCTACCACCCCCGCTCTCTGACCATCCCCCTCGGTCACTTTGCCTCAGCCATGCCGGCCTCCCCTCCATTCCTGGACCAACCAAGCCTTCGTAGCCCTGCGCCTCCACACTTCTCATTCCACTCTCCCTGTGACTGGCCTCTCAGCTCAAATGGCCTCTCTTGGGAGGCTCCCCAACCACCTGCCCAAAGTGGCTTTTCCCAGTCATTCTTTCTGTCCTGACCCCACTTGGTTTCTTCACTGCTTCTGACAGACGTCTCGTTTTGTTGTATGTTTGTTGTTTGCCTCCCCCACAGGTAACCTCCGTGTGGGCAATGACCTCTCTGGTCTTGCTCATCACATGCATTACCAGC
This sequence comes from Theropithecus gelada, assembly GCF_003255815.1. Taxonomy (NCBI): domain Eukaryota; kingdom Metazoa; phylum Chordata; class Mammalia; order Primates; family Cercopithecidae; genus Theropithecus; species Theropithecus gelada. The sequence continues at coordinate 68,699,397 of NC_037668.1, read as the reverse complement.
ACCAGTGAGTGTCTGACTGCAGTGCGCATTCAATGCAAATTTGATGGATGATGAATAAATAAACAGCAAACTGTATAATCAAAACCATTCTAATTCCCGATTCCTTTCTATGTGTCAGGAAGTCAGGGAACACTTCATTGACTTTTACTTCCTTTAATCCTCCTAACAACCCAGAGAGGTAGGTGTTGTTATTGTCTCCATTTTACAGAAAACGAATCCACATTTCGAAAAGGTTAATTTGCCCATGTTCACAAAGCTACTGAGAGGGGAAGCTAAGATCCAAATATGACCCAATTAGCCCAGAATCTCGCCAGGGCAGCCCCAGACCAGAGCCAGCTGTCAGTGTGACCCTCAGCTTTCAGGCCAGTAAAGTCTAAAGCCAAAAGCAGATTTGCTCTCATAACTCAGATTAAAGCCACTTTTCAGCAACCCCTCCAAATTTGGGCCACTGCTATTATACTAGATCAGTAGTTTTCCATCCCCACCTTTTTAAAGCAGCAAAACATTTTCCTTAAATGAATGCTTGTACAAAACCCCGAAACAGCAAATAGATGTAAGCGAAGCTGTGCCAGTGAAAGCTTGGGAGGACCCAGAAACCCACTTCTCAGGCTCCTCCTAGGCCATATGGCATTGATGAACGGCCTGGAAACCAGTATACACAATGGATGCTCATTTCCTTCTCACTTCTATACATAGTAAGTCCCAAATGCACACATACATGCCATCTGGCTTAATGCCCTAATCGAGTTGCCTTTACCACTTTCACACTCATTACTGTGTAAAAACAACAGTTCTCTGGACTCATATCATGCTGCCTTGGCAGGACTGACAAGCTTCAATGAAGAAGTGGTTCTTCAAATTCTTTTTTTTAGCAAACAATATAATTCTGATTTTTCAACTGAAGGCATATTTCAGTAACAATACCTTGTGAGTTTCATGCTGAAATCACATATGATGTAAACTTTTGTACTCAAAAGGGAATTATACATCTGTGTAGAGGTGGGAGGGGGGAAGAAATCAAACTGGTTAAGACTTTTAAGCTTTAAAGGTAAATCCAGTATTACCTTGGACAGTTTTCCCCAAGTAATCTCCTTTCCGTTCCTTGTTAATGACATACTGGTATATCTTTCCAGTGGTCAGATTATTGTCCTTGGTGAGGCGGATGTCAAGGAAACGCTCATAGTTACCCAGGTCAAGGTCTACTTCCCCCCCATCATCCAGCACAAAAACCTCACCTGCAGTGAACAGAGAAACCATTTAGGTTAAGTGAAAAATACCTATACCGTGGCACAACTGCAATTCTGAAATAAAACACTCATAACAACATGTGCAATTACATGATAGGAAGCACAGAAATTCACTTCTAGAAAACTAAACATGACACACAAAAAGAAAAATTACCAGATATTCTCTAAAAGGTAACTTCATACTTCTAGTCTGTCAACAAACTCATTCTTAAGAAGAGTTATAAAATGGCAAGGGATGGGAGGGAATGACGGGCTGTGCGTATACAGGACCCTACAGTAGTATATAGCATCTGCTGCCTAGGGAAAAAAGAGCCTTCAGAAAAGTCTCCTAATTAAGCATAATATGGTTTAAAGTGTGATAAAAATATTTGATTCAAAGCCTGGATATATGCATATTAAGTTTGTGCTGATTACAAAAATCAGCTTTTGAGCTCTGCTTTTGTTCTAAACAAATTTGTGAAACTGCACACATTTCCCCCATTCCTTTGTTGCACATTCATTCCATGAAACTTCACTCTAGAAATTTTGCCCAGAATGATTCATTCCTACCACTACAATAGGAGACAAGCTCAAACACAGGAAAGGAAAAAAATGTCTCATTTTCTCCCTCAGAGAGATAACTCATCCTCTGCTCAAGAATTCTGTATTAAATATCACTCAAGTGTACAGATCTTTTCCAGCTGCTATTTGTTACATGAGGATTTCTGCACTAGTGACACTTAATGCTTGTAGATTTTCACCTCAATGCTAGAGAGTAGGAGTATGAATGCAGAATTTTAAAACAAGAGGTATGTTTTAACATCTCTCCCAGTTTTAAGCAATTAATCTTTGAAGTAACAGCCACAGTCGCATGTCACACAGTTGATAGGTTCTCAATAACAACAAAGTAGTAAAATACAATCGGGCATGGTGGCTCACACGTTAACACCCAGCACTTTGGGATTACAGTGGGAGGACCCAAGACCAGCCTGGGCAACATAGTGGAACCCTACCTCTACAAAACATTTAGAAATTAGCCAGGCCTGGTGATTTACACCTGTAGTCCCAGCTACTCAGGAGGCTGAGGTGAGAGGATCGCTTGAGCTAAGGAGGTGGAAGCTACAGCGAGCCATGATCACACCACTACACTCCAGCCTGAGGGACAGAATGGGATCCTGTCTCCAAAAAAAAAAAAAAAAAGAATTCTTCCTGTCTAGGTGAAAAAAGTATCATTCTGCTATATGAAGGGACCTGTTAGAAGGCAGAAAATAAAAGTTATGCAAACTGCACATAATTCCCAAGTGCTGACATGTTCTTCCACATGCATTATGAAGAAATCCACTGTGCTTACCATGCTCATAAGGAGAGAATGTTCCTGCATCAATGTTAATGTAGGGGTCAATTTTGATTGAAGTTACATGTAAACCACATGACTTGAGTATTGTGCCCACACTGCTGGCAATGATTCCTTTTCCAATTCCTGATATAACACCACCAGTAACCAGAATATACTTCATTTTACTCTTTGACCTGGAAAAAAGAAAAATTACAGATGAAATAAATATATCTCAACAAACCAAACTCATCTGGCTTCAAATACTGGCTCTGCCAATTATTAGCTATGAACCATCTTGAAGCCTTAGTTTCTCTGTCACAGGACTTCAAAAGGTTGTCTTCAGGTTTAAATAGGATCGTAACAAACATTTCTTGGATCACTGAATGGCTTTAGTCAAATATGTATAGAAAAACAACTGCTACTCTAATAACATAGTTTTTTGTTTAAAGCTTTGACAACTAATAACCTTCAGAGTCAACCTAATAAAACCAGCTCTAAGCTGGTTGATATAACACTACAACCCACATGTCTGCTGACATCCCTGCCAGACACTGAGATACCAGGCAGTTGCCTCATTGTTTTCCCTACATGGGAAAAAAATTCAAACTTGGATAAGCACTCCAGTTCTCCAGGAAATAAATAATGTCTTTGGCTAAACTACAATGTATCATCAAGAAAACAAAGCTCCTCTAGGTTATAAAAGATAGACTAAAAGGAAAGAACATCAACACTGAAAAGTGGTTGCAGTTAAACCAAAATTCCTATAATTAAAAGGAGTTCCCTGGCTGGGCACGGTGGCTCATGCCTGTAATCCCAGCACTCTGGGAGGCAGAGGCAGGAGGATCACTTGAGGTCAGGAGTTTGACACCAGCCTGGCCAATATGGGGAAACCCCATCTCTACCAAAAATACAAAAATTAGCCAGCTGTGATGGCGCACGCCTGTAGTCCCAGCTACTCAGGAGGCTGAGGCAGGAGAATTGCTTGAACCCAGGAGGCAGAGGTTGCAGTGAGCTGGAATCACGCCACTGCACTCCAGTGTGCACGACAGAATAAGACTACCTCAAAAAAAAAAAGTAGTTCTCTTCTATAATTTAACAATAACTTGATCCTTGTCAGAAATCTCTCCCAGGCATGCAATGAAGAGAGACTGTAAATACTGGGGGAGAGGGACATCAGATAAGAAACCAGTCTGAAGCACATGATGGGCGGAGGACTCAAAGAGAGGGGAGATGAGATTAAATCCCAAGAGTGTGCCACAGTGGCAGGGAAAGGAGAGATAAAAGAAGATGTAAGGGCAGCAGAGTCAAGACGCAGGTTAAAACAGCATTGACAAGAGGTGAGGAGACTGTGACAGGCTCATCACGGAGGATTTATCACTGGTCCCCAGCTTCAGAGGTCCAGAATCGTCCATTTGGTCAGCAAACCCAAATGCGACCAAAATGAAAAACACAATAGGAAAGTAGCAGAAAATGCTTACTTTGGCATGGTCAGGATATTTTCCTCCTCAGGAACGTTCCATGTGAAGCAAAATTATGATAAAAATAAACTAAGGAACAAGAAAAGTAGGGAGTTGTGCTTGAAGCATTCCCCCGCCCCACCCCCTCCCCAGAGCAGGAAAGCACACACTTGGCAGGGAGGGAAGAATGCTCAGAAGTCTTCCCCGCTCCAAAGGCTCTTTCCAGCCTCTGCTGCAGCATTTCCAAAAGCATGCTCCCTGCTTTCAACAAAATGCATATGGGATTCTCAAAAAGGGTTTTATGGATATACATCAGAGAAATGCTGATTAAACCAAGTCATTTAACGCAAGAATCCTGGGAGTAAACTCGCACTATCATCACTGCTATACAGTATGCGGTGTCTCCAAGCTTATCCGACCCTAAGTCTCTCACTTTACAGTTCCTTATTGACACATGAAAATCAGATTTAGGTACATTTTACATATGTTCTAACCAGACATATCTCTTACTGAGACTATACCCTGGTCTCCCTAAGTTTTGGATGATCCCAGAAATTCCTCTGCCACCCTGAGTGAGTTACTTCTACAAAAGATTCATCTTATCCAATTACATTTGATTTGTCCCAATTTTACTCTAAGAGGGTAACATCTCTCTTTACGTTCTTTAGATTCTCTCTCTAGATTCTTGCAGTCTCAGTGCCTGGCAATAAATATGCCAATGTACACAAAGACCAGGCGGGAGGCTCATTCGTTCATCCTTATGGGGTACTGACTTACATGACAGCTACTGTGCTTGGGGACTATAAACATTAATCAGATTTGGGCCCACATCTCAACTTTCTGGCAGACCAGTTGGAGAGATGAAACATTAACAAATAAATGAGTAATTCAGTGATGGTGGAAGCAGACAGAAAACATGTTTAGACTATAAAGGGGGACGAAGAGAGCAGAAGCTTTCAGTACCATGGCATCAGAGGAAGGTAAGAGAAGTCCTGGGGGTAGTGGGCGGATCCAGGCGGCTTCTGTTTTGTAGATATGACTTGCAATGGGCCTTGAAGGACTGACTGCAAGACTCAGAGCACAGGAAAGGGAACAGGGTGAACAGGCAGGTGCGGGGCAGCTACAGAGAACAGAGGTAAGGCCAAGAAAGAGAAGACGGGGAGGGAGGGATATATGGTGGAAGACAAACTGGAAACGCAGGCAAGGGCCAGATCATGTAAAAACTGGCATGCCCAATCTGAACTTAATTCTGAAGGTGACGGAAGGTGCAAGAAGGTCTTCCGGCACAGAAGTAACGTAAATCAAGACACATCTGAAAATTCAACAAAGACTGAGGGGGGAAAATGCTTTTTCTTTCAATGTTATGAGATGAAGTGCCAGCCCCCATCACTCATGTGCAGACCTCAGTCATGTCACTTGAGCTGCCTGCAACGCGGGTTCTCACCTCAAGAAATGGGGGTGAGAATCTCCACGCCGCCCGCGTCACAGGGCCGCTGAGGATTCGAAACTGCAACGAGTGTGGACGGAAGGGCGCTACGCAAACGTGGTGAGCTCTATACACCGCCAGCGCCCCGACTCCCGGCCGTCGGGAAGGGAGGAAGCCGTGGGGCCCAAAGGCCAGCCGCGGGGCCCAGGGCCGGAGAGCTTGCAGGCCCCCTCGTCCTACGGCGCGGAGCCGCCCCGCCTAGCCCCAGGCGGCTGAGCCCGAGGCCCGAGGCCCGAGGCCCGAGGCCCGCACCGCCTGAATGGATGGGCGGCTGCCGGGCTTCCTCGCAAACGATGAGCAAGGACGGGGTTGGGGGGGCGCTCCACGCCCCTACGGCCTAATCCGTCCGACGAGCCCGGCAGAGCTGATTCGGCGCGGCCCAGCGCGGCGGCTCAAGCACCGCAAACTCTGAAGCCACCCCGCGCCCCGCGCCCCGCTCGGCCCCTCTCCCCAGCACCGCCCGGCCACGAGGCCCGCGCGCGGGAGCCAGCAGCTCGCCGGCCGGGGCGCCCGCCCCACTCCCGTTAGGCACACAGCCCATTGGGCAGGACGCCGAGTCACCTCGCCCCTGATTGGTAGGAGCGACGTCCGTCAGCCCGGCGGCGGGGCTATTCGGCGCCGGGCTCAGCTCGCGCCGCTGACTCCTGCGCGGGAGAACAGTTTCCCCCTGGGATCCCTGGAGTCGGCCTACCTGCGGCCGGCTTCAGATCCTCCCGTCAGCGACAGAGTCGGGCCGGCGACGCGCGCGGAGCCCCGGACAGCCAGTGAACAACCCCGACCGCATGCGCCCGGCAGTCTTTCACGGAGGCGGGCTATAGGCTGTGCGCACGCAGAAGGTGGAGGGCGGGCCGGGCCTGGAGGGCGCGGGGCGGGGCGGGGCCCGGCGTGCGCAGGCGCGGGACCGCCGGACCTCCTGGCCGCCTCGGCTGAGCTGAGTCGGCGGCGGTTCGAGGCCGGGCGAGTGGCGGCGTGTCTGCCCCTCTGCTTCCGTCCCAGCCTGTGGCCCAAGCTTCCTCTCTTGAAGGGGAGAAGGCTGTTTGGGGACTCACACCTGGCCTATTAGTCGCCTGGCCTCGCGTCCTCCCACAGCGTTCTCCTGGAGTTCTGGGCGTCGCCTTCCATCCAATAGTTTTTCACTGTGGGCTCCTGGCGGTGACGCGCCAGCGCATCTCTGCCTCCGGGCGAGGGACAGCGGCAGCGCCACCCCTGGCCTCCAAGACGGAAGTGCGGAGAGCCGCGCGGCTCTGGCTCCTCGTCGGCCTCCCTCCTCCCCACACCTGCCCCGAAGGCGGCTGCTTTGGATGGACTAGGATCCCGAAAACTACGATTTCATCTAGCTATCGCTCCCTAAGCACCGACTGTGCCACGCACTGTGCCGGGCACCGAGGGACCCTCTCTTCGGACTAACGATGTAGGGAGGCACACTGAGCAGCTCATTACACTTCATGGTTGTCATGGGTGCTTGCTGCAGAGATGGCTGGTGCTGGGGCAGTGAGTGCCCAGCTCGGGACTGACCAAGTCCGGTGGGGGTTGGGAATTCAGGCGGGAAGCCCCCTCCTGAAAAAGTCACTTTGAAGCAGAGACCTAAGTAGACTGGCAAAGATGAGAAAGGGAGAGGCGGGGATAAGAAAGTGAGGCATGCTTGAGCCCAAAAGTTCGAGACCAGCTTGGGTAACATAGCGAGACCCCGTTTTGTATAAAAATAATAATAATAGGCGGGGCGCGGTGGCTCACACCTGTAATCCCAGCATTTTGGGAGGCATAGGCCGGTGGATCACAAGGTCAGGAGTTCAAGACCAGCCTCACCAATATGGTGAAACCCTGTCTCTACCAAAAATACAAAAATTAGCTGGGCGTGGTGGCGGGCACCTGTAGTCCCAGCTACTCAGGAGGCTGAGGCAGGAGAATAGCTTGAACCTGGGAGGCAAAGGTTGCAGTGAGCTGAAATGGCACCACTGCATTCCAGCTTGGGCGACACAGCGAGACTCTGTCTCAAAAAAAATAAAAATAAAAATAAACAGTAATAATAATTTTTTTAAAAAGCGAGGCAGAAGGAAAAGCCTGTGTGCAAGACCAAAGAGGCCGGCACAGCCGAATTGGAAGGCCGGTCTAGCCAAGTCCGCAAGGGCCAAAAGAAGCGAGATTAACATGAGATCAGGTTGAAGAGTTGGGTAGGACCATACTGTGAAGAGCATTATAGACAAAGCAAAGGCTTTTCTTTCTCCTAGGGATAGCGGAAAGCCATAGAAACTTTTGAGAGGGTTTTGACCTTCCTTTGGGTAGTGAATTTATGTACATTGTTATAATTTTTCCCCAAACACTACACAAGGGTATCCATGAAAAGTAAATCTCTTATTTCTGTACCCCAGTGTTCCTGTTTTGTTCCCTAGAAGCAGTTTGCCACAAGTTCTTAACTATCTTTATTGAAGGAATTAAAAAAAAAAAAAAAAAGATGTGATGGGATCAGATTTGTGTTTCAGGAAAATCGTTGAAACAGATGGATTCCCAGAAACCAGGTCAGGAGGCTCCTGCAGTGGCCTCTTTTAGAGGCTTCTGGCTCCTTCCAGATCTGGATCACCAGTGCTTCAACCCTAACAACCTGCCCATGCTGCATTCAGCTCCAAATCTAAAAAATGTTTGGAATGCCAGGCATAGTGACTCTCACTTATGATCCTGACACTTTGGGACGTTGAGGCAGGGCAGGAGGATCTCTTGTGTCCAGGAATTCAAGACCAGCCTAGGCAATATAGTGAGACCCCATCTCTACAAAAAATACAAAAATTAGCTGAGCATGGTGGCATGCATCTGTAGTCCTGGCTACTCCAGAGCCTGAGGCGGGAGGATTGCTTGAGTCCAGGAATTCAAGGCCAGAGGGAGCTAGGATCCCACAAGTGCACTCCAGCCAGGGCAACAGAGTGAGACTCTATCTCAAAAAAAAAAAAAAAAAAAAAAAGTTCGAGATGTCTTTGAAGGTACTCTATAGTCACACCTTCTTTCAAGAAGCGTTCGATGTTTATCAAAGTGCCTGGAAAATAATAGATGCTGAGAACGTACTTGCTGAGGTAATGAAGATGCTATGGGAGATGGAAAAATGAGCCATTCACCCAACCACTCCTCTGAATGACCACTTGACATTGTCTTCTTCCTCAAAGCTCTTCCATCTCCCCCCCCCCACCATATTCTCCTCAGCTGGTGGTCTTGCTTCCCATTTCACAGGAAAATAGAAGCCGTCGAGACTTTTCATACCCACCAACCACTTTCATCTGTGCACACCAGCTCTGCGTTGTCTCCTGTTACTGTGGACAAACTGCCCACATTCCCACAGGTCAACCTCCTCTCTTGCTCCAAGTGCCATACCCATTTGTCAACTCAAAGAATGTCTAGTATGCAAGTGCCGTATCCTTTCATCAACTCAAGAATGTGTAGTAGAATGTCCCTTCCTGCGTCATCAGTCTTTCCCTCTCTAGTAGATCTTTTCCACTAGTGTGATGCAAACATGCTGCCATTTGTTCCATCTTAAAACCCCTCTCCTGACTCTGTGCCATTCTCCAGCTTCCCCTCCATTTCTCTGTTTCACTTTTCAGCACAACTCCTAAAAAATGTTGTTTGTACTTGCTGTCTCCAATTTCTTTCCTCTCTTGAACTCATTCCAATCAGGATATTTTGCTTATATAATTTCACTGAAACTGATCTCATCAAAAATTAACCTCCATGTTCTCAAACCTCTTCTTTGTACATCAGCTTAGACTCCAATCTCTAATGTCCGCAGGTCCCAAATAAAGACAACGGTGGGCTGGGCACGGTGGCTCATGCCTGTAATCCCAGCACTTTGGGAGCCCAAGGTGGGCGGATCACAAGGTTAGGAGTTCGAGACCAGTCTCGCCAATATGGTGAAACCCCGTCTCTACTAAAAATACAAAACTTAGCCAGGCATGGTGGCAGGTGCCTGTAGTCCCAGCTACTCAGGAAGCTGAGGCAGGAGAATCACTTGAACCCAGGAGTCAGAGGTTGCCGTGAGCCTAGATCGCGCCACTGCACTTCAGCCTGGGCGACTAGAGGAGACTCTGTCTCCAAAAAAAAAAAACAAAACAGTGTGACTGTATGTGCATGGCATGAATGCGTGTGTGTGTGTGTGCATGTGCACATGCACATGTGTATGTATTTACATATTTGGGCTGCATCTCTCCCCAACCATAGGCCCAGTCTCCTTGTGGGCTCCTGGGTGCAGCTATACAGCCCCAGAGCTGCCCCCAAACTGACCACTTCCCTAACAGCATTTGTCACAGCTGATCATTTCCTCCTTAAAACATGCATGTCCTTTACTTGGCTTCTAGGAAACCACCTGCTGTTCATTTTTTCCTATTTCACAGGTTTCTCCTTCTAGGTCTCCCTACCTAGATCCTCTTCCTTTTCTTCTTCCTGAACTATAAACATTGCCCCAAGTCTCAGTTCTAGGATCCCTTCTTTCTACAGTCATTATCTAGTCATTAAAACCGTCTGTCCTGGACGCGGTGGCTCACATCTGTAATCTCAGCACTTTGGGAGGCTGAGGCAGGCGATCACAATATCAGGAGTTCAAGACCAGCCTGGCCAACATGGCGAAACCCCGTCTACTAAAAATACAAAAATTAGCCAGGCGTGGTGGCGCAGGTCTGTAATCCCAGCTACTCGGGAGGCTGAGGCAGGAGAACCACTTGAACCCTGGAGGCAGAGGTTGCAGTGAGCCGAGATTGCGCCATTGCACTCCAGCCTGGGCAACAGAACAAGACTCTATCTAAAAAGAAAAAAAAAAAAAATCCTTATTCTGACTACTACCAAATTTATGTTCCCAGGCTGGACGTGTCCTGAACCCCAAGTTCCCTTCCAAACCCAGGTCTTGAGGCGGGCCAAATGCCTCGCCTATACGTGGGCCAACTCTGTGATCCCATTGGTGCTCTAGAGCTCCCGGCGGGATCAGGCTGAGGCAAACTTCCTGAAAAGAACCAGTCTGTATTTTAGGCTTTGTGGACCGTATGGTCTCTTGCAGTCACTTAACTCTGCCTTCATGGTGCAAAAGTAGCCATAGATAATATATCGATTAAATGAATGTGACTTATTTCAATAGAACTATAGCTGTGTTCCCATAATACTCTTTTTTACAGAAATAGAGCTTGGGTCTGAAGGCCAAAATGTACCAACTCCTGAGCTAAACAAATATCTTTTTCTCACTTCTTCCCCGCCCCATTCTCCCCTCGCTCCCTCACAGACTTCACCTGAGGATATTCCTCAGTCACTCGCTGACTCAAGAACCCACCTCCGGCTTTCTTCCTAGGGAACCCAGGCTAAGGTAGGGCGCCTCCCACACGTCCGTGGCACACCCAGTGCTTCCTCTGAGGCATTTATCACAGCCTGCTGAGATTGCCTGTTCACTTATCTGTCTCTTCCATGCCAGATTGGAATCTCTTTGAGGTTACTTAGCCTTTCTGTGTGTCACTTTCCTTATCAGGTACAGTCTTGTTGACCTTTTAGTAGCCAGCATCTAGCATCCATAACTCCCACTACTAACCTATAATGCAAATGCTGTCATTAATACTATATTACAGACGATGGAGCCGAGACTGAACACATGTAAACACCCTCCTGAGAGCACACGTGAAGGCTCGCTTCAGATTGTCTTTCTGTTCTACCCCTCATTCTGCCCATCATGAAGTCTTGCTTATTGTATCTTCTCCAGGACTTCCTTCAGTGACTTTCCACTTTTATATGAATACGCTGTCACTATAGTCTGGCATTCTAATGGATTGTCTGGGTGAGAAATGGGGCAGAAGGCAGCCTACAACTAGTGAACTAGTGATAGATTTGTTGTGTTTTTTTCCCCAGATTGGGAATATTTATGTTTTCTTTAGTTTCTAATAGATATTTAAATGGCACAAGATTCAAGTGGTAAAAAGGAATACATAGTAAAAGCCCTCCTTCCATACCTGTTCCCCAGCCACCCAAGTTTCCTCCCAGAAGCAATCACTATTGCCAGTTTCTGGTTTATCCTTCAAGCACACGCTGCATGTGTAGGTATTCTTTTTGACTGTATGTTATTTTAATATAACTCTGTGATGTTGGATTTTCATGACTTGAACTGGCTGTAATTATGTTATTTAGTGAATTTGTTGGTTTATGCCCTCACTTTGTTCAAGAAAGGATTTAAAGCCACTTGTGTGTGTGTCTACAAAATGTGAGCAAAAAATGAGGCAAAGGAAAGGAAGAATCAGAATTATCTATCTAAATGACACTCCATTACCTTCAGGATAAAGTTAAAACCACACTATGATGTATGAGGCCATGCACAAATTGGCCTCAGTTTACCTCTCTAGCCACATCACCCACCCCATGCTCCAGCCACAATGATTCTTTCAGTTCTCTGAATATGCCATGTTTTATTTTCCACATATGGATCGTTGCATAGACCTCTGCTGGCTCTCACCTATCCCCCTGCTTCCTGCCTTTTTCTTGCTAACATCACATCACATCTCAACTTGGTCTCCACTTCCCCAAAGTAATTTTTTTGGGCAGCCTCTCTCCCTCATTTGGGGTTAGCACTTCTCTCCCATTCTTTTATTGCTGCTGGGACTTCGCAGAGCATAGCACTTACCGAATTATATTTTAAGGGAGGTGGAGGGGAAGGCGGTGGTTAATGTGTATAAAAAATATATAGTTAGAAAGAATGAATAAGACTTAGTAGATTGGGCGCAATGGCTCGCGCCTGTAGTCCCAGCATTTTGGGAGGCCAAGGTGGTTGGATCGATGGAGTCCAGGCATTCAAGACGAGCCTAGGCAACATGGCAAAACCCCATCTCTACAAAAAGTACAAAAAAATTAGCCAAGCCTGGTGGTGCATGCCCATAGTCCCAACTACTGGGGGGGCTGAGGTGGGAGGATCGCTTGAGCTACAGAGGCAGAGGTTGCAGTGAGCCAAGATTATGTCATGGCACTCCAGCCTGGGTGACAGAGTAAGACCCTGTCTCAAAAAAAAAAAGCAAAAAAAAAAACCAAAAAAAAAAAAAACAAAAGACTTTATATTTGATAGCACAACAGGGTGACTGTAGTCAGTAATAATTTAGTTATACATTTTAAATAACTAGAAGTGTATAATTAGGCCAGGCACAGTGGCTCACGCCTACAATCCCAGCACTTTGGGAGGCCGAGGAGGGCGGATCACAAGGTCAGGAGATCGAGACCATCCTGGCTAACACGGTGAAACCCTGTCTCCACTAAAAATACAAAAAATTAGCCTGGCGTGGTGGTGGGTGCCTGTAGTCCCAGCTACTCGGGAGGCTGAGGCAGGAGAATAGTATGAACCACTTTGTTCAAGAAAGGATTTAAAGTCATTTGTGTGTGTGTCTATAAAATGTGAGCAAAAAATGAGGCAAAGGAAAGGAAGAATAGGAATTTTCTATCTTAATGACACTCCATTATCTTCAGGATAAAATCAAAACCACACTATGATGTATGAGGCCACGCACAAATTGGGAGGCGGAGCTTGAAGTGAGCCGAGATCGCGCCACTGCACTCCAGCCTGGGCGACACAGCGAAACTCCGTCTCAAAAAAAAAAAAAAAAGACAGAGTATAATTGGATTGCTTGTAACACAAAGAATAAATCCTTAAGGGGATGGCTACCCCATTCTCCATGATGTAACTGTTACACATTGCACGCCTGTATCAAAGTGTCTCATGTACCCCATAAATATATACACCTACTATGTACCCACAATAAATTTTTAAAAGAATAAATTTTATTTTAATAATCCACTTCCTTGCCCAAATCTCCCACTTGTCCACAAGCTCTGTGAGGTCAGGGACCTGCTTATCTGATTTTCTGTGACATGCCCAGTGCCTAACTGCTTGTGGCACACAATAGTCATTTGTTCCACACATAAATGAGTCCAGAAATTCAATTAGATCACAAATTTCTAGAGGAGAGTCACAAATTTGACTTTTAACGTCCTAGGAGCCAAAGTGAAGATGATCAATGTGACCGTACAATTGCTCAGGAGAAATACCACTTCCTCAAATAACCCTTCATTGACCCCAGGTCTCTTTCCCGACTCCAAGTCCTCACTAATTTTCCTAGCAGCATTTATCAAAGTTGTAACAATTGATGGAGTAATCGGATAGTTGTTTCCTGTCTTGCCCACCAGTCTGTATTTCATTTACGAGTGTATCCCCAGCAGCTCTCATATGGCCTGCTTGTAGTAGATGCTCAGTAAATGTTTATTGAATTAATTAAAATCACTATTATTTCTGCTACTGAGCTCAGAAATCAATTCCTCCTGTGAGTCTTCATGGAGAGGATATAGGATATACAATGTAAGGATGAAAAGTCTCAATAGCATTTATACAGTGGACATACAGGCAAGGGTCACAGGCCTGTTCCTTAAAATGACTTCCTTTTGTTTTTTGGGGGGGAGACGTAGTTTCACTCTAGTTGCAAAGGCTGGAGTGCAATGGCATGATCCCGGCTCATGGTAACCTTCACCTCCCAGGCAGAGTTCAAGCGATTCTCCTGCCTCAGCCTCCAGAGTAGCTGGGATTACAGGCACCCACCACCACGACCAGCTACTTTTTTTTTTATTTTTAGTAGAGACATGGTTTCACCATGTTGGCCAGGCTAGTCTCAAACTCCTGACTTCAGGTGATCCACCAGTCTTGGCCTACCAAAGCTGGGATTACAGGCGTGAGCCACTACGCCCAACCTAAAATGATTTTCAGTAAAGGCTGGTAACAGTGTCACAAAAACAAGTGTGATTTTGTTGTTCTCCAACCTGAGTGCTGGGGAGATTTGAGGGGCAGTGAATTAAATACTACACTCTGAGAGATACATGGAATGAAGCTATTCTGAACATCAGATTAAATTCAGAGGCTGTCAACAAGCAGATGAGCTTGGGGGTAAAATTCATCTTCTCCTCAGAACTAATTGATGTCCTTCATAGGGAACATGATGCAATGTCAGAATAATCTGACAGAGACATCTGTTTCATATAGGGCCTATAATAGTGTATATTACTATTATATATGAACATACAGTATAATTATACATGAGTACCTCAATAGCACATTCAGGGGAAAATGTAGTAAAAGAGAAAGAAATAGTCAGGTGTGATGGCTCACGCCTGTAATCTCAACACTTTGGGAGACAGGCGGGCAGATCACCTGAGGTCGGGAGTTTGAGACCAGCCTGACCAACATGGAGAAACCTCGTCTCTACTAAAAATACAAAATTAGCCAGGCATGAGGGCACATGCCTGTAATCCCAGCTACTCAGGAAGCTGAGGCAGGAGAACAGCCTGAACCTGGGAGGCAGAGCCGAGATCACGCCATTGCACTCTAGCTAGGCAACAAGAGCAAAACTCCATCTGAAAAAAAAAAACGAGAAAGAAAAAGTCACTTTTTAAAATATGCTGTCAAACATAAGACGGAATTCTTAGTTGAAAAATAGACCATTAACATCACCATACAACCCATATTTGGTGAGCTAGTTCTGATTTCTCGGAATGTAGTTAGTATTAATAAAATATGTGTACATATGTAACTGTGATTTTGTTATTGTACCCCGATGAGACTTACTGAAAATGAATGGGCCAGGCACATTTACAGTGCCTATAATCCCAACACTTTGAGAGACCTAAGTGGGAAGATAGCTTGAGCCCAGGAGTTTGAGACCAGCCTGGACAACAGAGTGAGACTTCATTTCTTCAAAAACATTTTTAAAAAGATTAGCCAGGCCTGGTGGCAAGTGCCTGTAGTCCCAGCCACTTGTGAGACTGAGGTGGGGAATCACTTGAGCCCTGCAGTGAGCCATGATCACACTACTGCACTGTGGCCTGGGTGACAGAGCAAGACAAAAAAAAAAAAAAAAGAAAGAAAGAAGGAGAGAGAGAAAAGAAAGAAGAAAAGAAAGAAAAGAAAAGAAAGAATAAGGAAATGAATACTTTTTAAATCATATATTCTGATTTTGGGGTTCAAAAACACATGGCAGACAAGACTTGTTTCAGCAACACCATCTGGGGGAACCCCTCCAAGGCTCTCTGGCTAGTTAGGTACCCCTCACCTGATCTCCAGAACCGCCTCTTTTGTTTTCTTTCTTGAGACACAGTCTCATTCTGTAGCCAGTCTGGAGTGCAATGGTGCGATCTCAGCTCACTGCAATCTCCACCTCACGGGTTCAAGCGATTCCATGCCCGGCTAATTTTTTGTATTTTTAGTAGACACGGAATTTCACCATGTTGGCCAGGAGAGTCTTGATCTTCTGACCTTGTGATCCGCCCACCTCGGCCTCCCAAAATGCTGGGATTACAGGCATGAGCCACCATGCCCGGTCCAGAACCGTCTCTTTATTCTTTTGCCGCAAGATTTAAAACATCCTATTGAGGTGATCTGCGCTTGCCACTTTCTAGATCAAAAGAAAGAACGGCCCCTTTTCACCCAAGAAGGGGTGGTGAAACCTCCATAAAACTTCCATAAGCCCCGGGAGAACCACCTCAAACATACAATCAATATAAAAACTGCACTCATTATGCAAACAGAGTTTCAAGCTTCAACTACCCACTTCCAACCAGACTGTGGTTGGAAAATCTTCAGAAAGATTTTCATCCAGCAAGCAGTTAATGGAGCCATAATATGTGCATAAAACTCAATAGTTATAATTTCAAAATCTAGGGCCAACCACAATATGTTTTTAAAACTTGATAGTTATAATTTCAAATTCTGGGTCTGCAGACATCTGTATCCAAGGTCTGTCTAAGAGATACATTGCTGCCTCCAAGAGCAACAACTCATCCCCTGTCATGAATATGATGATCACGTGAAAAATACCTTTTAAATCTGTGAAAAAATATGGACTCATAGGGTATCCAACAACCCCCACGTTTATATAATTAGCACCTTAATTCCTGTTGTACATAATGAGAGGTTTTTTTTTTTTTTTTTGAGATGGAGTCTCGCTCTGTCGCTCAGGCTGGAGTGCAGTGGCGCCATCTCTGCTCCCTGCAAGCTCTGCCTCCCGGGTTCACGCCACTCTCCCGCCTCAGCTTCCCGAGTAGCTGGGACTACAGGCACCCGCCACCACGCCTGGCTAATTTTTTGTATTTTTAGTAGAGATGGGGTTTTACCGTGTTCGCCAGGATGGTCTCGATCTCCTGACCTCGTGATCCGCCCGCCTCGGCCTCCCAAAGTGCTGGGATTGTAGGCGTGAGCCACCACGCTGGGCCCATCCATAATCAGGGTTTTTTAAGTGACCCAACCTTTTAAAATAATTGCATTCAATATGTATTTAATCTGAACTCAAGAGGCTATGAAAAAAAAAAAACCCACCCATCTGTTTGCAGATTTAAAGATCTGGAAAGACTGACAAGCATGATGTGATAGAGATGATGATGTTCTGGAGAAAGAGGTTTAGGAAAGATTTATGTTGTAGTTTTGCCATTTAAAAAATGTTATATTTTGTACACTTTTTTTGAAGTATAACAGACATACGATAAGTGTAAAATCATAAGTGTACAACATGATGAATTTTTATATATTTAGCCACACTCATGTAACCAGTACCCAGACCAAGAAACAGAACATTGCCCACACCCCAGATGCTCCTACTAGTTCCTCTTCCAATTACCACTTCCCCAAGCATAACCACTATCTTGACCTTGAATACCATAGATTAGTTTTCTCAAGGCTCTTTTTACAGCTAAACTTAGAATAGTATGGTCATCTATTAAAGTTCTGAGAGTCTTTTTTTGGTGGGGGTGGGAAGAAGCGGGATGGAGTCTCGCTCTGTCACCTAGGCTGGAGTGCAGTGGCGCAATCCTGGCTCGCTGCAACCTCTGCCTCCCGGGTTCAAGTGATTCTTCTGCCTCAGGCTCCCGAGTAGCCGGGACTACAGGCGCACACCACCAGGCCCGGCTCATTTTTGTATTTTTAGTAGAGACAGAGTTTCACTATATTGGCCAGGTTCCTGACCTTGTGATCCGCCTGCCTCTGCCTTCCAAAATGCTGGGATTACAGTTGTGAGTCACTGCACCCAGCTGAGAATCATTTTTTAAGAATAGTAAAATTCACAACATTTTACTTGGCTCCTTTAAGTTGTACATGTTTCCTCTCTCCCTCCTACATGCCAGATCCTCTTCCTTTTTAGGTAAACATTATCTTCCTCTGATTCTCATTATGCAAACAAAGCAAAGGAGTCTGCAGAACGGGTATCTTTTTCGTTGATTCATTTACCAACTATTTATTGGCATCGCTCATATTCCAGGCATTGTCGCAGACACCAGGGTTACAAAGACAGTTACAGTACTGAGAAGGGAGCAGTACAGTAGTGGGGGAAGGTGGTGGGGTGCTTTAGGACTCATAGGAGGGGTACCTAACACAACCACAGCACCAGAAAAAGCTTCCCAGAGAACTGCCTCTAAGGATCAGCAGGCATCAGTATAGGGAAGAAGGGAGGCCAGGCTGGCAGGGTAGGGGCTTGGGGGGCACAATAGAGGGAGGGGTGATCATGTGCTGAGTCACAGAGGCAGGAGGCTCAGTCTGTTTAGGAAACTGCAAACAGACTGTGCCTGGTGACTCACACTTGTAATCCAAGCACTTTGGGAGGCTGAGGTAAGAGGATCACTTGAGGCCTGGAGTTCAAGACTAGCCTGGACAACATAGCAAGACCCTGTCTCTGCAAAAACATTAAAAATTAGCCAGGCATGGTGGTGCATGCCTGTAGTCTCAGGTACTTGGGAAGCTCATGCAGAAAGATGGCTTGAGCCCAAGAGTTTGTAGTTACAGTGAGCTATGATCGCACCACAGCACTACAAGCTAGGCAACAGAGCAAGGCTCTGAAAAAGAGCAGCTCTCTAAGAAATTTAAATACATATATTTTTTGAGACAGAGTCTTGCTCTTGTTGCCCAGGCTAGAGTGCAATGGCACGATCTCGGCTCACCACGATCTCGGCTCACTGCAACCTCCGCCTCCCAGGTTCGAGCGATTCTCCTGCCTCAGCCTCCCGAGTAGCTAGGATTACAGACATGCACCATCATGCCTGGCTAATTTTGTATTTTCACTAGAGACAGGGTTTCTTCTTGTTGGTCAGGGTGGTCTTGAACTCCTGACCTCAAGTGATCTGCCTGCCTCGGCCTCCCAAAGTGCTGGCATTACCGGCATAAGCTGCTGCTCCCAGCCTTAAATTTTTTTAATTTAAAAAGTTAAAAGAAAACCAATAACTGTAAGCAGCCTATTGCATACGAAGGAAGACAGAGTGTTGAGAAGACTGCTGAGTCAAGATGGTAGACTGAACAAACATTGAATTTCCCTACCCTCTGAAACCTCACTAAAACTATAGCAATGTTTTTTAAAAACATAGATCTCTAACAATAAATAAATAAATAGCCAAAACCCCAGCCAGCAGTGGAGAAAACTGAGGACCACTTTGATTTACATGGCTGGGATGAAGGATTGATAACAGGAATTAGACTTTGCACACCTGAGGAGGTGATGGTCTGGAGTGGGAAGATGGGGGATCACAGATGGAGTGAGTCACAATCCTGAAGAACTACCATGGTGGATACGTTGGAGCTTGCTGAGAATCTAAGAAGCCAGGTGCGTTCAGTCACTGAAACGGGGAGCTTGTGGAGAGGTCTTTGGGAAACAGTAGACCCTGGGTAGCTACCTCTTCAGTAAGTCCAAGTCTCTGGTGGCGGGCCTGGGGCCATCGTGGTCAGCAGGCCCAGAATTGGGGAAGAGCTGCTGAACGTGGGGCAGAGGAAAGCAAGGACAAGCTGGAGCCCGCCAAGCACCTCTGCATCTGTCTGTCACCAAATTTCCCCTTCAGGGAATAATGGCTGTTCCTTCACTTCCACCTCCCCAATCTCATCCCAGTTCCTCTGTGGGCCAGATCCCACTACATAAGGAGGGAGCGTCTGACAAATATAGGTCCTGCTTAACCAAGTGGAAAATAAAACTTGGACCAACACAAGCAACAAGACAGAAGCAGCTCAGGCCCTGCCACCAAGGAGCAACCATACCGGACCCAGACTCTGCTCACACGTGGACACTTGGGCAAGAGAGAAATAATTTCTACCTTGCTTAAGCTACTGCAAGTCTGGGTCTTTGCTTCTTCAGCTGAATGCATATCCCAACTAAAACACCATCCATGTTTCCACTTGTAATTGTCAAGTTAAATTCCAGTCCCTCCAGGTTGTAGATCTGCTACTTGCCTTTCATTCTCTGGCAGCTTCTATGCTTCCCATTCTGGTGGGCAGTCCCGCACCCACAGCCAGTGATAGACCAAGCCTTGCTACTGCTCACTCTCAGGGGCTGCTGCAGCCCTCACCTAGGTCTTTCTTCCAGGCAGAAGAGAAACTGCCGCCCCTTGTGCCTTCCCTCAGGGTGCTGTCCTCATCCGCGTGGTCAAGGCTGGGTTCCTGCCATGTCTGCGTTCACATCTCCGCAGGAATGGGGAAAGGAAGCAGAGGAAGGACAATATCCTTTGAAGTAAGTAACGGAGAAGTTTTCCACTCCCCTTCTGTCACATTTAGGCAGAGGGCCACATCTTAGCCGCAGGGGAGGCCATGAAATGTAGTCCCTAGCAGGGCGATCACCTCCCGAGGTCAAGTCTGTCAGTATGGAAGGAGTGGGGAATAGATTTGCCGAGACAGCTAGAAGTCCACAGCAGCCTGACCCCACCTCAGGCCTAGAGGACAATCACTCTTTCCTGCTTGCCACAGCCCACTTCTGATAATAGTCCCTCCCCATCCCAGATTCCTTTTAGGGTCTAGCCAGAGATTTTTCTCCCAAAACGTAAAAGTCAAATTAGCTGGTGTAGCAGAGGCTGTCATCTCCTTGCCCATGTCCTCAGTCCTCCAGGGCACATCACCCTGTCCAAGTCCATTCCTGAAATCTTCACCTCTGGCTTTCTGTGGCTGCCAGAGCCTGCTGCTCCCACAGGACAGGCCTGATGAGCTAGGGAGTTAACACCCCTCCCCAAGCCCAATTCACTTCTGTTCATCTCCACCAACCCAAATGCAGGCCCACCTGTTCCTGACTCTGTGCCAGGCACCCGGGAGACAAACTAAACCTCAGCTCCCTTGAGCACATGCCGTATGCCAGATGCAGTCCTGGATGCTTTACCTACGTCCATCGTTTAAGTCTCTTGATAGCCCTTTAAGGTTGTTTCTCTCCTCTCCATTTCATGGATGAGGAAACTGAGGCTTAGGAAGGATAAACACCTTCCCAAATCCCCGGCTTATAATCAGCAGAGATGGGGTTTGAACCTCCATCTATCTGTCTGTCTCCAAAACTGCTGCTTTTTTCAGCTAATGACAGATGCTACTTGCCCCCAGGGCCTCTGGTCTGGGAACTGGGAAATAACTAATAATACATGTCAAATGCAACAATAAAAGTACTCAAAACTAGATAGATGATGGTTTCTTTTGCCTTCTGCTGGCCGGATGCATTCTAGTGATGAGCTACAGAGACAGGCCCTCATCCTGGGACTACTTAACATTTGGATTGTGACCTGAGAGGGAAATAAAATTCTGTTTTGTTTTTTGTTTTTTGGGACAGAGTGTCGCTCTGTCACCCAGGCTGGAGTGCAGTGGCACGATCTTACCTCACTGCAACCTCCACCTCCTGGGTTCAAGCAATTCTCCTGCCTCAGCCTCCAGAGTAGCTAGGATTATGGGCATGCACCATCAGGCCCAGCTAAATTTTTTTTTTTTTTTTTTTTTTGAGGTGGAGTTGTGCTCTTGTTGCCCAGGTTGGAGTGCAGTGGCGCAATCTCAGCACATTGCAACCTCCACCTCCCAGGTTCAAGCAATTCTTCTGCCTCAGCCCCCCAAGTAGCTGGGATTACAGGTGCCTGCCACGCCCAACTAATTTTTTGTATTTTTAGTAGAGATGGGGTTTCATCATGTTGGCCAGGCTGGTCTCAAACTCCTGACCTCAGGAGTGATCCGCCCACATCAGCCTCCCAACGTGCAGGGATTACAGGCGTGAGACACCACGCCTGGCTGCCCGGTTAATTTTTTTTTTTTTTTTTTTTTTTGTATTTTAAGTAATGACAGGGTTTCACCACGTTGGTCGGGTTGGTCTCAAACTCCTGACCTCAAGTGATCCACCCACCTCAGCCTCCGAAAGTGCTGGGATTACAGGCGTGAGCCACTGCACCTGGACATAAATTCTGTATTTTTAAGCCACCATTAGTTTGAATCTTTTTACAGCAATCAAACTATTTTAACTCAGTGCTTTCCAACATTTTTCACGCCATGGGACGTGTGGAAAATGGTAGTGTTTATACAACACATTAGGATAAATTCAAGATTTGGGAATGTCTATAAAAAATTTGGCAAATGCTGGGCATGGTGGCTCATGCTTGTAATCCTAGCACTTTGGGAGGCAGAGGCGGGCAGACCACAAGGTCAGGAGTTTGAGACCAGCCTGGCCAATATGGTGAAACCTTGTCTCTACTGAAAATACAAAAATTAGCCAGGTGCGGTGGGCGTCTGTAGTCCCAGCTCCTCAGGAGACTGAGGCAGGAGAATAGCTTGAACCCGGGAGGTGGAAGTTGCAGTGAGCCAAGATCACGCCACTGCTCTCCAGCCTGGAAGACAGAGTGAGACTCCGTCTCAAAATATAAAAATAAAAATAAAATAATAAAAATAAAAAATACTTGGTGAAAAAGACTAATTACATTTTCTGTCTTTTTTTTTTTTGTGAGACAGAGTCTTGCTTTGTCACCAGGCTGGAGTACAGTGGCACGATCTCAGCTCACTGCAACCTCTGCCTCCCAGGTTCAAGCGATTCTCCTGCCTCAGCCTCCTGACTAGCTGGGACTACAGGCGTACCCCACCACATCCAGCTAATTTTTGTATTTTTAGTAGAGACAGAATTTCACCATGTTGACCAGGCTGGTCTCGATCTCTTGACCTCATGATCTGCCTGCTTCAGCCTCCCAAAGTGCTGGGATTACAGGCATGAGCCACTGCGCCCGGCCTCTGTCTTTATATTTTTAAGAGACTGGGTTCCTTATTTTGGCCAGACTGGTCTCAAACTCCTAGCCTCAAGCAGTTCTCCCACCTTGTCCTCCCAAAGTGCTGGGACTAGAGACAGGCATGAGCCACCGCGCCTGGCCTACATTTTCTTCATAGTATGTAACCATGAAAAGAAATAAAGTACAAAGCATTTAAGAAGAGAGTAAACATTTAATTAGAATAAAACTTCCAAATAACATCTTTTCAAATTTTATATGAGAAATCAGCTTTCTTCCATGAACGTGCTTTTTTTATATTAGATTTTTTTAACTTGAAATGGCTACAAAATTCCTGATTTTGTTTTTCTAATTATGCTCTATTCAAATTCATGATTATCACCATCAACAAGTAGGTGCTGCAAAGGACAGTGATATCTACCATCTTCTTCAGTCAAAAACTCCTTTCTTGGCCGGGCACAGTGACTCACACCTGTAATCCCAGCACTTTGGGAGGCCGAGGGGGGCGGATTACCTGAGGTCAGGAGTTCCAGATCAGCCTGACCAACATGGAGAAACCGAGAAACCCTGTCTCTACTAAAAATACAAAATTAGCCAGGCGTGGTGGCATATACCTGTAATCCCAGCTACTCGGGAGGCTGAGGCAGGAGAATCACTTGAGCCTGGGAGGTGGAGGTTGCAGTGAGCCTAGATGGCGCCATTGCACTCCAGCCTGGGCAATAAGAGCGAAACTCTGTCTCAAAAAACAGAAAAACAAACAAACAAACAAAAAAACTCCTTTCTTGTCCTTAATAATATTAGGATCCTCTGAATTGTACTTTAACCATATAATTATTCTCTAAATCTAATAGCTCTGCTTTTTCTTTTCTCTTTTTTTTTTCTTTTTGAGATGGTTTCTCACCCTCTCTCCCAAGCTGGAGTGCAGTAGCGTGATCTAAGCTCACTGCAACCTCCATCTCCTGGGTTCAAGTGAGTCTCCTGCCTTGGCCTCCTGAGTAGCTGGGGTTACAGGCACACACCACAATGCCCAGATAATTTTTGTATTTTTAGTAGAGACAGGGTTTCGTCATGTTGGCCAGTCTGGTCTCGAACTCCTGACCTTAGATTATCCATCTGCCTCGGCCTCCCAAAGTGCTGAGAGCAACAAGATGTAATGTCAAAGTTTCTTGTAATAATATAAAGGGTTTTAGAATACAATAGTATTTTTTCCATGCCAAGTATTTTCAAATCATGATTTTTTTTTAACCATATGCAGATATTGCTCTAGTAGCCTTAATAATTTTTATTTAGGATTCAAATAATAACTTCAGCTTGGTTCACTGGTAAGCCATTTGTAATTTCACTTTTGCAAAGGTGAATTTTTTTCTTTAAATCCATAAATGCTGTTGGCACATATTAATATTGTGTGAGGAGCTCAGAAGAGCTGTTATACTTGTGGGTTAAATTTATTACAATGAAAGGATACAGCTTAAAATCATAAAGGGGATGGGCTCACACCTGTAATCCCAGCACTTTGGGAGGCCAAGGTGTAGCAGGACAAGCCACAGACAAAACCCCTCAGACACCAAGTTAAAGAAGGAAGGGTTTTATTTGGCCGGGAGCTTCGGCAAGACTCAGATCTCCAACAACCGAGCTCCCCGAGTGAGCAATTCCTGTCCCTTTTAAGGGCTCACAACTCTAAGGGGGTCCACGTGAGAGGGTCGTGATTGATTGAGCAAGCAGGGGATACGTGACTGGGGGCTGCATGCACCAGTAGTTAGAATGGAACAGAACAGGACAGGGATTTTCACAGTGCTTTTCTATACAATGTCTGTAATCGATAGATAACATAACGGATTAGGTCAGGGGTCGATCTTTAACTACCAGGCCCAGGGTGTGGTGCCGGGCTGTTTGCTTGTGGATTTCATTTCTGCCTTTTAGTTTTTACTTCTCCTTTCTTTGGAGGCAGAAATTGGGCATAAGACAATATGAGAGGTGGTCTCCTCCCTTATTCCCCCACTTTGAGAATCTCACTCAGTAGTGGGAGTTCTCACTTTCATTCTCACTACCCATGTCTTCTTGCCAGACAGATTGATAGTGATTCATATAGTACACCTGAGCTGAAGCATTTTGGTGAACTAAGGTAGCAATGAAGCTTTTTATCATTTGAAGAAGTACAGGTAGCAAATGAGGGAGCAGTAAGCAGGTTTCCATTACTATTATAACTCCTATTATAAGTGTTTAAAATCTTTTTAGTGCTGGGAACCATCTTCCAAACATAGTCCCAGGATCAAATCCATGCCATACTTGCACAGGCACATGTGCCAGTTTTGTCATATCTCTATGTCTTCAACTACTTGCCCTTGATCATCTATGTGTAGACAGCAATTAGTAAGGTTAAATTTTTTACAGACCCTTCCTTTGGCTGCTAGCAAGTAGTCAAGAGCCAATCTATTTTGATAGATAGCATTTCTCTTCTGAGTTTCTTGCCAGTCCAGAATAGTCAAGGCTCTGCCGGTCTTATTAGTGATTGTTTCTAAGACAGCTTGTAACCATATGATTCGGTTGAGCATGTAAATGGGGGTCCGGTATCTCCACGAGCCGTCTTGTGCCCAAGTACCAGGCCCATAATATTGTATGATTCTCTCAGGGGGCCATTTATCATCTTTTTGATTTTTTATAGCTATGCTTCTCTTTTTGCGGGAAGCACGGACAGGGAAGCCCAGGAATTCACCTGTCTTTATGGACAGTAGGAAGAAAGATGGTTTAATAGTGCCAATAACACAACTCCCTGCCCACTGGTCAGGTAATTTGGTGTAAGCTCTATGCCCACATATCCAGTATAATCCAGTGGGGGTTGTCCTGTGCTGATGGGACTCTGGGTGGGTTCACACAGTTTGCAACTTTGGGAATTTACTAAATGGATTTTTCTTAGTGTGGTTTGAACTCCACTAGGTGGCTGTTTTTGTAGTATTATTATACAGTTTTTGCCCAAGGCAGCTGAGTCTTCCCACAGGAAAGGTGAAGACCTTCCCCACTCTTGCTATACAGTATTGTCTAATGATTGAGGCTTTTAGGACCCAGAAGTTATCAGGGTGATTCTTTTGAGCTGGGAATTCATCAGGAACTGGGTCTGTAAGTACTAATTCTCGGGCTTCCCATGGCCATTGATCTCCCATTACAGCTTCTCTACATACATAACATGAAGTGACATTGAGAGACTGGGCTACATGCTCAGCTAATTGCAAAAACAAATTTCTTGTTTTTCTTGGAATCTCTGGTACTGGCACATTCAGTTTATCACAGAAGGTTTGAAATACTGGCTCAGGAGAGCATTTATAAACTTCTCCTCAAACCACAATACTTACTCAAGGATCCAGTCCAGTTCCATCGATTCCTAGGGTTACATGCTCCCCTTTTTTCCAGCGAGGATTAAGGGGGTTGGTTATTACAGTTCTAAGAGGTTACACTGGTACAGGAAGGGCCACTTTTTCCTTTCTGAAGGTGGACAGGATCCTTTTAATTTTTTATCTAAGTAGCCTAAATGACACAAGACCAGTATTCACATTCATTTCCACACAGTTCTAATTCATGACAAATTTACTTGTTTTCTGCCATGTAGCCTCTTTCCTAATTAAAAGAACCACATCCTATTTCTAACTTATTACTATTAATGACAACACAGGCATCAAACTTCAAGGTGACTTGTTTGGGCACCCCTTTTTCTTCTGTTTTGGCTAACACTTTACTCATATCGTTTATGAGCCCCCACTAGTCCTCAGTCCTTAATCTTATTTCAAAAACTGTGGTCATGGGAGGCTCAGATGGATCATGGCACACATCAGGTTGGTCATTTCCTGGGCTACATACGTTGCATAGAATAACATTATACAAACAAGTTTTTTTTTTTTTTTTTTTTTTTTTTTTTTTTTAGAGTGCCGGTACCTTAGAATAATCATAAAATAATAGGACTGCAGCAACTTTTTGTCCTACCTCAGTGACTTGATGTATACACTGGGAACAGTCCTCAATCTGAGGAAGGTCAGTTAAAGTCATTACTGTACACGTCCAAATTTTCAGGAAAATGAGGCCCGCAATGAGTTTCCTCATGCTTCAGCCACGTATGGACCAGTTAGCTTCTGGGTGTGACTGGAGCATGACTTGTCGTCTTCTTCAGAGTCACTTTGCAGGGGCTGGCGAAGCTGCTCCTGTCCACGTACCACTCACAGTCTACTGATGTTCAAGGATGGTCTCAGAGGTTGGGCCCACTAGAATAAACTGAATCCAACACCCCTACACAGTTATGTTCAACTGGGCTCTCTGATACCGGGAGCAAGGTGGCGGGGTTTAGGGTGTTGCAAACTTCAGTGGTTATGCGGGGATTTTCACATGGCAAGCTTTGGTACTTGGTTAATCTAGTATTTGTTAACCAATGATGTCCTTTGGTAGTCATTAAAGCTACCACAGAATGGGGGGCCTTTATATTCAGGTTTTGCCCAAGGGTTAGTTTATCTGCTTCTTGTGCTAACAAGGCCGTTGCTGCCAGGGCCGTTAGACATGGAGGCCAGTCTTTGGAAACCCCATGTAGTTGTTTTGAAAGACAGGACACTGCCTTGGCCAGGGCCCCACAGTCTGGGTTAAAACTCCAACTGCCATTTTTTCTCTTTCTGATACATAGGGTTTTGCCAGGTCAGGTAGCTCCAGGGCTGGAGCCAACATGAGTTTTTCTTTTAACTCATGGAAAGCTCATTGCTGTTGGTTATAATAGATGTAGTTTATCCAATTTACATTTTTATTAACTGTCATCCACCAAAATACTGACTGAAATCCTGCAGCTATTTGATTTCAAGTTTTAAATTGATCTGGTATTCCCCATGGGACTTCAATTGTGTCTAAATGGACATGAGAGTCGAAAGACCCACAAGGGGCTTTTCTTGCTTTACAATGTCTTATTTTTCCTCCCTCTGGCTGATGAAATGCCATGGTGAAAGGGATAGCCATTTGGACTAAAGTACAAGTGCCACTCCAGTTATTCGGCAGAGTGCCCAATAAATGTCCATCACAGTACCACTACACATCTGCTCAGGGATGAACAAGGGCTGGCTGATTGATAAGCTCTTGAAAATTTTTAAGCTCACTGCATCCTTTCAGGTCTCCAAGGAATGTTAAGTTTCCTTCCTGTTGCGAGAGACATGAAGTGAACTTAGTGTTGGGAGCCAGAGGCTGCATGGCCCTCGGGGGCTGACCCGCAGGGTGCCGGACTTTGGGATATAGCAGAGAGAGCTGGGCACGACTTATTACTCCAGGCTGTAAAATCCTGGAAAAGAGCTACCATGCAGCCCATGCCTGGTCGACTGGAGGACCACCTTAGTGGAAAGGGGACAATCTGGGCATCTGGCCTGCCATGTGCACAAGCATAACAACTGTTTTTGTTTAATGTGTGGATGGAATATTTGATCCATTCCAACCAGGCATTTGCATCTTGGTATGCTGTCTTAATTGCCAAAGTTTGTTTTAAGTCTTTAACTTCTATGATCCTCTAGTAAAACGAATGTATGATTTTGGGAAATTACAAAAACCAGTTGGGGCAGTCCATCCTTGCTCGTTAGTGGTCTACGGAATGTTGGACCAACTACGGCATAAAAGATCTAGATTGGGGAGCAAGACTCCTGGTTGACACTGGAGTCTTTATCGAAATTTCCCCGGATTAAATGCTCCTAATTTACTAATGCCCTGTCTGAGGAGAGTCAGGAGGGACAGAAGTACTTTTCTGAAGTAGAGAGTTGTCTTTGACTTGGTAAGTCCCCACAGGGTATAACAAGGCAAGCATTAAATGCAATAGTTTGAGGTGAAATCGACTTGGTTATGTTAATAACCAGATGGTCAGCAATAGAGTGAGGAAAGAAGAAAGAGTAATAGAATAGATGAAAGAGTTAAATATTTCTTAGCTTTAGTTTGGTAGAGTTTTCCCCTGGGACTGTGGCCCACGACTCTGGAGGGGGTGGTTCTTTGACTTGGGTATGATGAGTCCATCCCTTTTCCACTGTATGAACAGCAGCTTCGGTGATTAGCAGCATAAGGTAGAGTCCTTCCTAGGCTGGCTCGAGTTTTTTTTCTTTCCACCCTTTGATAAGAAGGTGATCTTCAGGCTGGTGCTGGTTTACTGGAAATTCTAGGGGTGGTACCTGTGCTAAAAGACTTTTAGTTTTCAGGGAAAGGAAAGTGGAAGATAAACCAAGTATATAATTTCTAAGAAAAGACTTTTTGTTTTAAATACAAGGACATCAACAGTGGACTTTATAGTCTTTGGTGCCTTCTTACTGAGAAATTTCCTTTAGCACCTATTTTTATTAGTTTTTAGACCAAAGAAAGCCAAACACCATTTTATATTTAATAAAGCTTCTTTTATGATTTTTATACCAGATAAGCTAAATTTCACCTTTATATTTGTGTGCTATTAATGTTAAACTTAGTTTTAGTAAAACTTTGTATATATATTTATTCAATTTTTAGTGTCTTATGGTCTATAAGGTAAGATTTTTATAGACTCTTTCTAACCTTTTATAATCTTTGTTAAAGAACAGGTTAGTGCTTTCAGAAAAACCTGTTGTGTTTTTACTTTAATGTCCAGTTCACAGAAAAACTGGATGATACCCCTTTAACTTTAGCTTATATGTTTACACACAGAATTTTTTAAATTAATGTTTTAAAACTTGTTTAAACCTTCAAAACAAAATTTTTTTAACCTTTTAATGTAGGTAAAAATTTACATTCTTTTGCCTCCTTATAATCCTTTTACCAAAGGTATATTTTGCTTTCCTTATACACCTTGCACATAAACTGTTTTTTTTTTTCAATAGTTTTACATTCAGGAGGCCTAGTTACTTTTAAATTATACAACATTTCTTGCATAAAATTTTTTATAACTTTTTTCACGACTTTCGCAGACATTCTTCGACATGCCTCAACTTTCTGACTTACTACAAACATTTCTGTCTTTAAACAACCAGTTAATTTATTTCAGGACAAGAATTTACCATATAACACTCTTTTTACATAAATTCTGCCCTGCCTTTTTTTCCCCCTTTTTTTTCCAAAGATGATAACCATTTTTTTCCAAAGCAAACTTCTTTTGTGTCTGTGGACTAGACTGTCTAAGGCCACAAGATTAGAAATTACTATAATACATGTTACGCTGTTAACTTTTAGCAAATTTTACTTTTGTTGAAAACCTTGTAAGTTTGGGATTTTAATTATCCTTTGTTATTAATAAGACCTTGTTTTGTCCAAATTAACTTAGAATTGGTATAGATGGCTTTTTTTCCCCCCCCCCCTTCAATTACGTTGGAGGAACCGCAGATCCTCCTGTCCTGAAGGGAGTTCCTCCTAGGTCTGGTCAGATCTTTGTATGGTAATTAAGATTTAGAACCCCTGTTAGGAAACCTGCTGGGTTAAGGGACTTTTCAGTGGTTGATGTTAAATCATCCTTTGTTTTTTGTTTTGTTTTGTTTTTTCCTTAGGATACTTCTGAACTGGTGAGGTGTGCTCACAATGAGGTTTCCTCTAAAAGTTTTTTTTTTTTTTTTTTTTTAACTTTTTTCTGTTAGCAAAGCAGTTGCCGCTGCAGATTGAATGCATTTAGGCCATCCGCGGGTTACTAGGTTAAGGATTTTTGATAGGAAGGCCTCAGTGCTTTCGGATACACCCTTGTTTACACTGACAACAAAGTGGTATTGTAGTGTTACAGGGTTATGGAGAATACCTTCAATTATCAATTATAGGTTTTAAATTTATCTTGGCTTTTAAAGGAATAGGGTACACTTTTTTTTTTTTAACTACTTGTATATTTCTTTCTTTCTTTCTCTTCTTTGATTTTCTGTCTCTTTTTCTCTTTGACTTTCCTTTTGCCTCTGTCTCTTTCTCTCTCTCTGCCTCTCTTTCTCTCTCTCTTTCCTTGACTCCCTCGTTGTCTCTCTGTCTCTTCCTCTTTCTCTCTCTGCTGGTCTTTCCTTGCCTCTGCCAGCCACTTATGCTGCTATTCTCTCAACCACTGGGGAGGTGAGGGCTGTCTAAAACCAGCTGTAACCAAGTGTCTATGTATGGGAACTGGTCTAGGTGCCCTGGCTTACAGGTTACCTTGTGCCATACCTTTGAAACAAGGGACCTATCCAGGCTTCCTTCTGATGACCAACCCACCTCTAATGCTGGCCAGTCTATCTTACACAAAGCTTTAAGTTTTCCTGGGGTCATAGTACTCCATAGTCTCCCTTAAATCCTTTCTTGAAATTTTTCAACATAGTTCCTAGTGGGGTAGGCTCACCTTGTGCCTGACCCATGCTTCTTCGAGACAAAACACCATGCTCACACCACACACACACCATAAAACAAAGAATGAGTAAAAGGGGCACACACACACTTTCACAGTTTATGCCAAACTAGAATCAAAACCAAAATCAGAGTATCAAGAAATCCAAGCCAGGTCAAAACCAAAACCAAAGTATCAAGCAATCCAAGTCAAGTGAAAAACAAAAACCAAAGTGCCGGCATAGGCATGTCATGGGTGATCAGGCCATGCTTCCACTCAAATGGAGTGGGCAAGTTCCAAAGACCAGTCTTACCAAGTTTCAGATGTCTGGACTCCAAGTGCCAGTTCCTTCCTGGCGTTCAGCCACTGTGTTGATCCTTCATGGGGGCCTGCCACGCACTGCTCTGGCAAGGCATTCCACCGGGGCAATTGCCTACCCTAGCACGCTCTCAGGATCCACGTCGCTCAATCCGGAGTCCCCCGCAGGGCTGCTCCACAAGGCAGGCCTAAGCCACCTAAGGGGCTGCCTTGACTGTCTATTAATCACCTCACTTTCCGATCAGGGAACCAAGAAATGTAGCAGGACAAGTCGCAGACAAAACCCCTCAGACACGGAGTTAAAGAAGGAAGGGCTTTATTCAGCCGGGAGCTTCAGCAAGACTCATGCCTCCAACAACCAAGCTCCCTGAATGAGCAATTCCTGTCCCTTTTTAGAGCTCACAACTCTAAGGGGGTCTGTGAGAGGGTTGTGATCGATTGAGCAAGCAGCGGGTACGTGATGGGGGGCTGCATGCACTGGTAATTAGAACAGAACAGGACAGGGATTTTTCACAGTGCTTTTCTATACAATGTCTGTAATCTATAGATAACATAACCAATTAGGTCAGAGGTCGATCTTTAATTACCAGGCTCAGGGTGTGGTGCCAGGCTGTCTGCTTGTGGATTTCATTTCTGCCTTTTAGTTTTTACTTCTTCTTTCTTTGGAAGCAGAAATTGGGCATAAGACAATATGAGGGGTGGTCTCCTCTCTTAAAGGCAGGCAGATCATTTGAGGTCAGGAGTTCGAGACCAGCCTGGCCAACATGGCAAAATCCTGTCTCTACTAAAAATACATAAATTAGCCAGGCGTGGTGGCACACGCCTGTAATCCCAGCTACTCAGGAGGCTGAGGCTGGAGAATCACTTGAACCTGGGAGGCAGAGGTTGCAGTGAGCTGAGATCATGCCACTACACTCCAGCCTGGGTGACAGAGCGAGACTCTGTCTTGAAATAAATAAAATAAAATAATGAAGGGAAAACACGCCTAGGAGAAGTCCAGGAGAAGTCCAGGAGAAATCAGGCTCAAGGTTCTCACTGTCTTCCAGTGGAGCCACATAGATAGCACCTAATTCTCCCAGCAATGATATTTGAAACATGGACAAAGCATTGCCCACCAGGGAATCTCACCTAGCTTTGGTGTCTAGTATTTTTATTTTTTATTTTTGAGATGGAGTCTTGCTCTGTCTCCCAGGCTGGAGTGCAGTGGCATGATCTTGGCTCACTGCAACCTCTGCCTCGCTGGTCAAGTGATTCTCCTGCCTCAGCTACCTGAGTAATTGGGATTACAGGCATGTGCCACCATGCCTGGCTAATTTTTTGTACTTTTAGGAGAGATGGAGTTTCATCATGTTGGCCAGGTTGGTCTTGAACCCCTGACCTCAAGTGATTCACCCGCCTTGGCCTCCCAAAGTGCTGGGATTACAGGTGTGAGCCACCACACTCCACTGTGTTTTTAATTAAGTGTCAGTCACACAGGGATGCAGAATCTGCAGGGCTGATCTTAGCTCCTCAGTTTCCAGCCCCCAGAGGTCAAATTGATACAGTGTTGTTCAAGGTCTCAGCACTCAAAAACACTCTTATGGGGTAGGATATTCCAAGGGCTCACAGGTGATCTTCCAGGAGCTGGCCAACAGATGGGTCCTGAAGACCTTTGGCATGTGTAAGGTTTGGGAACCCCAGGCAGTTAACCTTTTTTGCAAAAATAGACTTTCATATGATTTTAAACTTTTGATTAGGATCATTCAGAGCGTCAAAAATGTCAATTAAGTATGTCAAATTTTGAAGCCAATTACTATCTTTCAAAGAAATTGCAAAGTAGGTTGGGTGTGGTGGCTCACACCTATAATCCCAGCACTGTAGGAGGCCAAGGTGGGAGGATCGCTTGAAGCTGGGAGTTTGAGACCATCCAGGGCAACATAGGGAGCCCTCATCTCTACAAAAAGTAAAAATTAGTCTGGCATGGTGGTGTGCACCTGTAGTGCCAGCTACTCCAGAGGCTGAAATGGGAGGATCACTTCAGCCTGGGAGGTAAGTAAGCCATGATCATACTACTATCACCCAGCCTAGGATGACAGAACAAGACCCTGTCTCAAAACAAAAAAACACTGCAAAGTGAGAGTGACTCACAATTTTTAAATTTTATTTTTATTGTTTTTTAAGCTCATAACTCCTTTTTTTAAAATTATTATTTCTTAAACTCATACACTCTTAACAAAACTGTTCCTTTGGAGGATCAACCCATTTCTGTATGAAACAACAGATAATAATTTTATTTTCTTATTTCTTCACACAAGGTTGAAAACATACAGGGCTGAGAGGCTTGGATTTTAATTCACCATTTTTTATCACATCATCTATTGTGGAATTCAGATCTTTTAGGAAACCTTTATGATAGCATGTCTGTGAATAAAAGAATGTGTGGTGAGGTTTGGGCTTCTGGTTAAATTTTTTTTAAAAAGAATATATTGCGGCTGGACACAGGGGCTCACACCTGTAATACCAGCACTTTGGGAGGCCAAGGCGGGCAGATCATCTGAGGTCAGGAGTTTGAGACCAGCCTGGCCAACGTGGTGAAACCCCATGTCATGCGTGTCCGTGTGAAGACAGTCCACCAACAGGCTTTGTGTGAGCAACAAGGCTGTTTATTTCACCTGGGCTAAGTCCGATAAAAGAGTCAGCAAAGGGTGGGATTATCATTAGTTCTTACAGGTTTGGGATAGGAGGTGGAGTTAGGAGCAATTTTTTGTGGGCAGGGGGTGGATCTCATAAAGTACATTCTCCAGGGCTGGGAGAATGTTACAAAGTACCTTCTTAAGGGGGCAGGGGAATATCACAAAGTACATTATCACAAGGGCGGGGAGGGTGTATTGTCATAAGGTCAGTTGATCAGTTAGGGTGGGGCAGGAACAGCTCACAATGGTGGAATGTCATCTTTTGTGGTTCTTCGGTTGCTTCAGGCCATCTAGATATATACGGGCAGGTCACAGGGGATATGATGGCTTAGCTGGGGCTCAGAGGCTTGACATCCCATATCTACTAAAATACAAATTAGTCAGGGTGGTGGCGTGCACCTGCAATCCCAGCTACTCGGGAGGCTGAGGCAGGAGAACTGCTAGAGCCTGGGAAGTGGAGGTTGCAGTGAGCTGAGATTGCACCACTGCACTCCAGCCTGGGTGACACAGCAAGACTCCATCCCCCCCCAAAAAAAAAAAAGAGAATGTATTACTTCAATCGCAGGATTTTTGAAATGATCTTGTGAAACCTTGATACCTTTTGTAGCCACTGGCTGCAAACACAGACTCATCCAGTGTAGACACAGATCTTAGTCTATTCAAAATGCTCATTTAGGCCAGGTGCAGTGCCTCACACCTGCAATCCCAACACTTTGTGAGGCCAAGGAGGGAGGATTGCTTGAGGCTAGGAGTTTGAAACCAGCCTAGGCAACATAGCAAGACCCCATCTCTATTTTATAGACTTTTTTTTAATGCTAAAACGAAAAAGTACCAGATTCAAACAGAGACAATTTCCATCCTTCCACAACGTGACTTAACTTCTTCACTGTAACCACTGATCTGACTTTTATCACTGTGGGTTAGATTTGTCTGTTCTAGGACTTTGAATCAATGGAATCATACAGTACTTACTCTTTTTTTGGCTTTTTTCTCTCAATATCATGTTTGAGAAATCCATCTTTGTTGTTGTTTAAGGCTAAAGTTTATTTCTTTTTATTGTTAAATAGTATTCCATTGTATGGATATACCACAATTTCTTTATTCATTCACCTGTTGAACATTTGGGCTGTTTCTAGTTTGGGGCAATAATGAATAAAACTGTTACACACATGCTTGCACATATCTTTTTGTGGGCATATGCACCTGTTGCTATTGAATGAATAGTTGGAACTAGAAACACTGGGTCGGAGTAGGTATATGTTAACTTTAGAAACCTTTTTTTTTTTTTTTTTTTTGAAGCAGGGTTTCATTCCCATTGCCCAGGCTGGAGTGCAGTGGTGCAATCACAGCTTACTGCAGCCCCAACTTTCCAGGCTGAAGTGATCTCCCCGCCTCAGCCTCCTGAGGAGCTGGGACTACAGGGACGCACCACCACACCTGGCTAATTTTTGTATTTTTTGCTGGAGACAGGGTTTCACCATGTTGCCCAGGCTAGTCTCCAACTCCTAGGCTCAAGTGATCTGCCCACCTCAGCTTTCCAAAGTGCTGGGATTACAGGTGTGAGCCACCGCAACTGGCCCATTTTTCCATTTTTAATAGCAAACAATAACTCGTCCTGAAATTCCATCAAGAATCACACTGTAGGCGGCTGGGTGTGGTGGCTCACACCTGTAAACCCAGCACTTTGAGGAGGCCGAGGTGGGCAGATCACTTGAGGTTAGAAGTTCAAGACTAGCCTGGCCAACATGGCCAAACCCTGACTCTACTAAAAATACAAAAATGAGCCGGGTATTGTGGTGCGTGCCTGTAATCCCAGTTACTTGAGAGGCTGAGGCAGGAGAATCGCTTGAACCTGGGAGGTGGAGGTTGCAGTGAGCTGAGATCATGCCACTGCACTCCAGCTGGGGCGACAGAGTGAGACTCCATCTCAAACAAACAAACAAACAAACAAAACCCAAATACATACACACACAGAAAGAAAACAAGATAGGATTTATCACATGGAAGACTGGCAAACTGGAAAAAGCTTTATAACATCCAGTGCATTTGAGTGGGAACAGGAATAGGTGCTCTCACAGAATGTGGGAGGCTGTGTAGATCTGTAACTCTTTGGAGGGAGTGTTGGTTATGGATGATGCCCACTGGCATGTAACAGAAAGCCAGACTTCATCAAATAGGGATTTATTAACTTTCAAAAAAAGATGCTAAGTCTAGAGATAGGCATCCCAGGCTAGTGCAGCCTCTCTGCGACATCACCAGGGTCTCAGGCCCCTCCACCATGCTTAGTACGAAGCTTTTACTCTCACATTTGCCTCATTGTGACCTCATCGTTACAAGATGACTGCTTTACCCCCAGCGTCGGGTTCACATTCCAGGCAAAAAGAAGGAAGTGGCGAGGAGAAAAATGTGGTGCCTCTATCAGGAAATCAATGCTTTCTTAGATGCCTCCAGCTGACTTTTATTGACATCTGAGTGTGTGGAACTGCATCCACCCCTAGATGCAAGGAGAGCTGTAGATTTTTTAGCTCAGCACATTGCCTATTTGAGTGAAATCAGATATTGGTTTACCTGATCTGGCCTCAGCTGACTATCTCTTCTCTTATGATTCTACTCTAACTTCTGTTCTTCAACCTCACTGACTTTCACAGGTACTGTTAGCATTTTACCCAGATCCTTTTAAGATCCCCTTTTCCTCCATGTTGTGTGTGCCCCCAACTTTGCTAAGCTTTTTCTCTTAACACTTAGTACTTAGTACCCAACACCTAGCACCTAGTACCTATGGCTCTTTGGATAGGGCCCTACTGGAGCCCACTTTGCCCAGAGGAAGTGCCTGAGAATTTACTTGAAAAAGTTCCCTGGGATGACCCTGGCCAGGTGTTGATGGGAGGAGAGTTTGAAAGTCTCAGCAACCTTGCCTTAGGTTGGAACAAACACTGAGGTGTAACTTATGTGCCAGCACTCCCCTTCCTACCCCACTCTACCTTACCCCGCTCCGCCCCTCCCCCATAGGATCAGGCTGAGACTACCTTCCTCTGGATTTTGCATGAAATCACACGCTTGCTTGGTTTCCTCCTCTTCCCTGCCCTGCTTCCCCTACGCCCTTGCTGGTTATTCCCCACCCTACCCCTAAGGGAGCACTAATGAATCACTTATACAGGAATCCTCTCAGAGTCTGCTTCCGGATCCCCTGACCTAAAACACCAGCCAACTTGCAGTTTCTAGAGCATGCTAAGCACGTTCCTATCACAGGGCCTTTGCACGCTGCAGGAATACCTCCCCCCAGACACACGCACAGTTCACATCTGCACTTTGTGTCTTTGCTCAAATGCTACCTCATCAGTGAGTATTTTCTTTTTTCCCTTTTTTTTTTTTAGACGAATCTTGATCTGTTGCCCAGGCTGGAGTGCAGTGATGCTATCCCGGTTCACTGCAACCTCCACCTCCTGGGTTCATGCGATTCTCCTGCCTCAGCCTCCTGAGTAGCTGGGATTACAGGTGTGTGCCACCATGCCCAGCTTATTTTTGTATTTTTAGTAGAGAAGGGGTTTCACCATGTTGCCCAGGCTGGTCCCAAACTCTTGACCTCATGATTCACCCGCCTCAGCCTCCCAAAGTGCTGGGATGATAGGCGTGAGCCACCACGTCCGGCCATCAGTGTGTATTTTCTTAACCACACTGCCTGAAATAGAACCACTCCATCAACTTCTATCCTTTACCCTGCTTAATTTCTCTATGCCATTTAGCATGGCTTAACAGTATTTAATACACAGGGTTTTGTTTATTGTCATTCTCTCCTACCATAAGGTAAGCTCAGAGGCCAGGAACTTCATCTTGTTTTATTCTCCTCTGTATCCCCCTCACTGGGATTGACTAATGCCTTCCAGAAGAAAGGCCTTGACTAGGTGTGGTGGCTCACACCTGTAATCCCAACACTTTGGGAGGCCCACCTAGGTGGGCGGATCACCTGAGGTCAGGAGTTTGAGACCAGCCTGACCAACATAGAGAAACCCTGTCTCTACTAAAAATACAAAATTAGCCGGGCATGGTGGCACATGCCTGTAATCCCAGCTACTCGGGAGGCTGAGGCAGGAGAATCGCTTGAACCCGGGAGGTGGAGGTTGCGGTGAGCTGAGATCATGCCACTGCACTCCAGCCTGGGCTCAAAACTCTATCAAAAAAGTAAAAAAAAAGAAAAAAGAAAAGCCTCAGGTATATTTGCTGGTTGAATAAATTATTGAATATCTAAGGAGCTATGCAGACTTAGGTAGTAGACAGTGGGTTTTAGCTTTGAAGAAGGAAAACAGCTTTGTAGATTCCAGCATTTATTGATACACCAAAGCTGAGTCAGGAGCCCGAGGGAGCTCATGGTCTCAGAGGACCCAGACCCCACTCCAGAGTGGCCTGTGCACTAGGCTATACAGACACAAAGGAAGAAACAATCACTTTTGCCTAGGAGAATCCAGGAAGGCTTCATGGAAGAGGCCACATTTGACATTAAAAAGGATCAGTTTCTCTGGAGGAGAAGGTGGGGTTGCAGTCCTGTTAGCAATAGCTTGTAGGAAGGCATAAAGTCCATGACCTGTCTGGTATGGACAAATTAAACAGTGCCTAAGGAGAGCCACAGGATACTGCAGGACAGAAAGCGGAGAGTCACCAGAGGACAGCCAAGGACCTTGAATACTGAGGTTTGTCCAGAGGGCAGTGGAGAGCCAAGTGCGGGGCTTAAGCTGGGAGAGGGGCAAAGGCGAGTAGGGTCAGAGCTGGGTTTTAGCAAGTTACTCCTGATGGTGACATGGACGAGGTTGAGCGGGGAAAACCAGGGGCTGGGAGGTCAGTTGAGGTCTCCCTTGATGTCACCCGTCCAATTTCAGCTCCAGGTGCAGAGCTGAGATGTTGACACCAGAGGGCGCTCTGACCCAGAACATGGCCCTCCTGCCATTCCCAGACTGCTCCCGCTGGGCACTCACATGGCCCTCTCAGAGACAGTTCACACCTCCAGCCCGGGCGCGACCTGTGGGCTCAGCACACAGGCCTTGGGAAATCTTGTACATTACGTCTTGTTATTTGACTTTGTCTTTCCATGTAATGGCTGAGACTGTGAGGTGCTGCTGGAGGTGCAGTGGGGAACAAATAGGCAAGATCCCTGCTGTCCTAGAGCATGTGGTCTAAGCCAGTGGTTCAAAGTGTGTCCCCCGGGTCAGGAGGCCTGGCGTCTCCTGTGAATGTGTAGAAGCACACATTCTCAGGACCCACTGCAGACCTGCTGAATCAGACACTCTGGGGCCCGTGGCCAGCAATCTCTGTTCTAACAAGCCCCTGTGGTGATTCTGATGATGTCAAGGGTGAGAGTTGCTGGTCTAAGAAAGCACTGCACACTATAGCAAGTGCCTTCAAAGGACTGATCCAGCAAGCTGTGGAAAGGCACTGACTCAAGGGAGTCAAGGGCCAAGCACAGAAGGCTTCC
The DNA here is from genome assembly GCF_003255815.1 of Theropithecus gelada. Lineage (NCBI taxonomy): Eukaryota > Metazoa > Chordata > Mammalia > Primates > Cercopithecidae > Theropithecus > Theropithecus gelada. The sequence continues at coordinate 68,660,156 of NC_037668.1, read as the reverse complement.
TAGAGGCAGTGTCTAGGAGTCAACCAGATAAAAAAGGGAGAGAAAGTCATTCCAAAAAGACAGAACAGTCTGGGTGCAGTGGCTCACACCTGCAATCCCAGCACTTTGGAAGGCCAAGGTGGGAGGATCGCTTGAACCCAGAAGTTTGAGACCAGAATGGGCAACATGGCAAGGCCCTGACTCTTAAAAAAAAAAAAAAAAAAAAAATTTTTTTTTTTTTTTTTAAATTAGCCTGGCATGGTGGCTGGCGTCTGTGGTCCCAGCTACTCTGGAGGCTCAGTTGGGAGGATTGCTTGAGCTCAGGAAGTTGAGGCTGCAGTGAATCATATTCTTGCCACTGCACTCCAACCTGGGCTAACAGAGTGAGATCCTGTCTCAATCAGTCAATCAATCAGTTCAAAAAGAGAGAACTGCGCCAAGACCCAGAAGGAGAGCTTAGTCTCTTATTGAACTCCAGCTCAAAGGGGCCTGACACAGAGAGGCTCAGCGTTTGTCCCACAAAGTTCGCTCTTGTGACTTCTAAGTATGGTCTCACGTTTTCTTCTTTTTAGATTTTTTATTTGTTGTTTTTAGTTGACCTTAAATACTCTCCATCCAAGAGGTCTCATGTTTTAAAAGATGTTGCTAGCCTGGGCAATCTAGTGAGACCCCGTCTCTATAAAAAACAAAAATTGGCCGGGCGCGGTGGCTCAAGCCTGTAATCCCAGCACTTTGGGAGGCCGAGACGGGTGGATCACGAGCTCAGGAGATCGAGACCATCCTGGCTAACACGGTGAAACCCCGTCTCTACTAAAAAAATACAAAAAAACTAGCCAGGCGAGGTGGCGGGCGCCTGTAGTCCCAGCTACTCGGGAGGCTGAGGCAGGAGAATGGCGTGAACCCGGGAGGCGGAGCTTGCAGTGAGCTGAGATCTGGCCACTGCACTCCAGCCTGGGCGACAGAGCGAGACTCTGTCTCAAAAAAAAAATAAAAATAAAAAATAAAAAAAAAAATTAACTGGGCGTGGTGGCTTGCACTTGTACTCCAGATACTCAGAAAGCTGAGGTGGGAGGATTGCTTGAGCTCAGGAGGTCGAGGCTGCAGCCTGGGCAACAGAGCGAGACTCCATCCCTATTTGAAAAAAGACATCATCTTCCAAACAAGCTGCCTTAAATAATTAATCATTCATTTATTTCCTACTATTTATGAATCTATATATATATATATAGCTCCTATCAAGGTTTTTGATTAGCATGAGATGTTCAGACTCCCTCTTCTGCATTAATCATTATAGCAACTACCATTTGCGGAGGGCTGACTCTGGGCCAGCCTCCGTGCCAAGTGCTTTACATGTACTAGCTCATTCAATCACCACTAGAAACCTCTGAGTGGGGTCTTATCACCCCCATTTTACTTAGGAGAAAACTGACACTCAAAAGAGGCTAAGTCACTTGCTTAAAGGCACATGACTGACTGTGGTCTAACCCTGGCCCGTCTTCCTGTAGAGTGGACTTGATTCAAACGCTTCCCTGTTCCTTGGGAGTGATGGAGTTCCAGCCCGATAGAAAGATACCTGGCCTGTCAGCACATACAGTTTTATCCTAAGTAAATGCTTATGCATTCTTGTTATGCATTTAGAAGTCCTAATATAGTTCATGGTACCCATTCTATCTTGAGAATTCTCTAGGGTTCTGGGACTCCAGGTCAGAATCACTAAGCTAGTCCAACCTTTTATCTCTCCTTTTGCCATACTCAATATACAGATAAGAATGCGGAAGCCCAAGGAGGGGCAGTGAAGTGGAGGCAGCCTTCCAGGAATCCCCTCAAAGGATCCCCTCATGTCATAAAACTAGGAAAGACCTTCCTCAGCCAGACACGGTGGCTCACGCCTATAATGCCAGCATTTTGGGAGACCAAGACAAGAGGATTGCTTGAGCTCAGGAGTTCAAGACCAGCTTGAGCAACATAGTGAGACCCTGTTTCTACAAAAGATTTCTTCTTTTCTTTTCTTTTTTTTAAACAGATTTCCAACACTTATTTTAAGTTCGGGGATACATGTGCACCATGTGCAGATTTGTTATGTAGGTAAACGTGTGCCACAGTGGTTTGCTGCACAGATCATCCCATCACTCATGTATTAAGTACAACATCCATTAGCTATTCTTCCCGATGCTCTCCCTTCTTCCACCTCCTACCCTCCAACAGGTCCTAGTGTGTGCTGTTGCCCCCCCACCATGTGTCTGTGTGTTGACATAATTCAGTTCCCACTTGTAAGTGAGAACATACAGTATTTGGTTTGCTGTTTCTGCATTAGTTTGCTGAGGATAATGGCTTTGAGTTCCATCCATGTCCATGCAAAGGACATGATTTTATTATTTATTTATTTATTTTTTGAGATGGAGTCTCCCTTTTCGCCTAAGCTGGAGTGCAGTGGCATGATCTCAGCTCACTGCAACCTCTGCCTCCCAGGTTAAAGTGATTCTCCTGCCTCAGCCTCCCAAGTAGCTGGGATTACAGGAGCCTGCCACTACACCCAGCTAATTTCCCATATTTTTGGTAGTGACAGGGTTTCACCATATTGGCTAGGCTGGTCTCGAACTCTTGACCTTGTGATTTGCCTGCCTCGGCCTCCCAAAGTGCTGGGAGTACAGGCATGAGCCACCATACCCAGCTGATCTCATTCTTTTTTATGGCTGCATAGTATTCCATGGTTCTACAAAATTATTTTTTAAAAATTAGCTGGGTGTGGTGGCACACACCTGTAGTTCTAGTTACTTGGGAGGCTGAGGCAGCAGGATTGCTTGAACTCAGGAGGTAGAGGCTGCTATGAGCCATGATCACACCACTAAACTCCAGCCTAGGTGACAGAGCAAGACCCTGTCTCAAAAAAGAAAGAAAAAAAGAAAGGAAGGAAGGAAGGAAGGAAGGAAGGAAGGAAGGAAGGAAGGAAAGAAAGAAAGAAAGAAAGAAAGAAAGAAAGAAAGAAAGAAAGAAAGAAAGAAAGAAAGAAAGAAAGGAAGGAAGGAAGGAAGGAAGGAAGGAAGGAAGGAAGGAAGGAAGAGAAAGAAAGAAAGGAAGGAAGGAAGGAAGGAAAGAGCTTCTTGGTCCTTCTGTCATTTTCCCCATCTCCTCCCTTTGTCCTCCCTCCTTACCTCACTCCCTGAATTCCTTCCTTCTCAAGCTTCTAGTGAGCCCCTGCTCTGTGCCAGGCCCCTGGTGCTGGGGACACAGTGTCGAACAAGTACTTCTTGCCATTCTTTCCATTTCTTGCGGGCTGTAGCACAGTGCTGCACATGCTACATTATTAAGTTATCTCCACCACAAACGCCGTTTCCACCAGATGCCATCAGTGGCAACACGATCTACAGTCTCACTCACTGGCGTTGCAGGATAGAATACAGCATAGCGCGCACCCACCTCCCCACCCCTCCATCCCTACCTACCTCTGCCCTCCTTCCTAAAAAGGGCAGACGCCATTTCCATTAGCCCTGTAGGGGGCACTGTCTGCCTCCTCCCTTTTTTAAAAGGGACCAGCTGGTAGACAGACTTTGTGTATCTGCCTTTTCTCCTTCGTGCTTTCCTGCCATTGGTGACTCATGGCTAATCAATTTTCTCTCTTCCTTGTGCCAGTTTTATAGCCAGGCTTTGCCATCGCCTGGTGGGCGAGTTGTGTTAGTCTGTGTTTGTGTTAATAAATTAGTTCGAGTAACATTATCTGTGCTGGCTCCTAGGAATACAGACAACAGTGAGCCCTGGTGTCTGCCCTAGGGAAGCTCACAGTATGGTGTGGGAAGGCGAGGCTGCTATTCCCGCACTCTGTGAAAAGGCTGCTGGATAGGGTAGCTTCATTGTTAAGCGTGGGCTTGCACTGCATTTAGGGCCTATTTACTACGCCCCAAAGAGCCCTGGGCAACCCAAGGGCCCCTTTGGCTCTCTTGGCTCTAAAAGGAAGTCAGGAGTCTTGGTGGGAAACCTCTAACAGCCAGAGGAGGGAAACGTGGCCCAGGACAAAACCCTATTTGTTAGCAGTCTGGGAGTCATCTGTCCTTCCAGACCGACTTTTAGTAAGCATAACATCAATTAAAATACTTTTTTTTTTTTTTTTTGACACAAAGTCTTGCTCTACTGCTCAGGCTGGAGTGCAGTCATGGGAGCTTGGTTCACTGCAACTTCCACCTCCCGGGTTCAAGCAATTCTGCCTCAGCCTCCTGAGTAGCTGGGATTACAGGCGTGCGCCACCATGCCCAGCTAATTTTTGTATTTTTAGTAGAGGTGGGGTTTCACCATGTTGGCCAGACTGGTCTCAAACTCCTGACCTCAAGTGATCTGCCTGCCTTGACCTTAAAATAATTTTGAATAAAGATGTTCTTTAACACTGTTACAAAAGTAGTAATGTGCTCAATGAAAAAATTTCAGTGATAGAGAAATAAAATGAATTTCAATCTTTGCCTTCAATCTATCTCACTGTCAGCACTTTAGTATGTTAATTTCCAGGTATACATAATACATATTATAATCATATAGATACATATGTGTATGTGTTTTTATATACAAATATATGTGGAAAGAGCTAGAGAGATTATTTTCTTTCTTTTTTTTATTTTTTGAGACGGAGTTTCACTCTTTTCACCCAGGCTGGAGTCCAATGGCGTGATCTCAGCTCACTGCAACCTCCACCTCCCAGGTTCAAACCATTCTCATTCCTCAGCCTCCCGAGTAGCTGGGATTACAGGCGTGCACCACCATGCCCAGCTAATTTTTGTATTTTTAGTAGAGATGGGGTTTTGCCATATTGGCCAGGCTGGTCTTAGAACTCCTGACCTCAGGTGATCCACCCCCCTTGGCCTCCCAAAGTGCTGGGATTACAGGCATGAGCCATTGCGCCTGGCCAATAGATACTTTTCAAAATATAAGTAAAAATATAATGAAATATTAGGCTGGGAGTGGCGGCTCACACCTGTAATCCCAGCACTTTGGGAGGCTGAGATGGGTGGATCACCTGAGGTCAGGAATTTGAGACCAGCCTAGCCAACATAGTGAAATGCCATCAAACCCCGTCTCTGCTAAAAATACAAAAAATAAGCTGGGCATGGTAGCGGGCGTCTGTAATCCCAGCTACTTGGGAGCCTGAGGCATGAGAATCGCTTGAACCTGGGAGATGGAGGTTGCAGTGAGCCGAGATCGTGACACTACACTCCACCCTGGGGGTTAGAGCAAGACTTTGTCTCAAAAAAAAAAAAAATATATATATATATATATATATGTATGTATGTGTAATAATAAACATATAAAAATACCTGTTATAACATGTTATCTATATAATAATACATCTTATAGATATATAATATATGTTATTCAAATTGCTTTGTCTTCCAAACAGAGCACTAAGACGGGCACATCTTTCCACATTGGCAGGTGTAGATAGATCTCCCTCATTCTTTTTATCAGCTGTATAGTATGGACATACCATGAAGTAACCAATTCTCTGGTGATACACATGCGATTCCTGTCTTTTGTTATTATAAACAATGCTGCAAAGAACCCCTATATATTTATCTTTGCTCACTTTTGCCATTATTTCAATAAAATAAATTCTCAAAGGTGGAATGGATTTGATCAAAGGGCGCATGAATATAAAGTTCTGATGAAATAGATGAATTTCTTTCCAAAAATAATGTTGAAATTTGCATTTGCCCCAGGACTGATGAGAGACCAACTGACACTCTCCCCAGCACTGGGTGCCTTTTGATTTTTGCAGAGTCTGATACATACATGAAATATATTATTCCATTGTTGTTTTCATTTGGATTTCTATAGAGTCAAACATCTCTTCCTGAGTTGATTGGCCATTTGAATGTCATCTTCTTTTTTTTTTTTTTTTTTGAGACGGAGTCTGGCTCTGTCGCCCGGGCTGGAGTGCAGTGGCCGGATCTCAGCTCACTGCAAGCTCCGCCCCCCGGGTTTACGCCATTCTCCTGCCTCAGCCTCCGGAGTAGCTGGGACTACAGGCGCCCGCCGCCTCGCCCGGCTAGTTTTTTGTATTTTTTAGTAGAGACGGGGTTTCACCGTGTTCGCCAGGATGGTCTCGATCTCCTGACCTCGTGATCCGCCCGTCTCGGCCTCCCAAAGTGCTGGGATTACAGGCTTGAGCCACCGCGCCCGGCCTTGAATGTCATCTTCTATAAAGTGTATTTTTCCATGTCATTTGTCTATTTTTCTTTTCTTGTTTTGAGACAGTCTCACTCTATTGCCCAGGCTGGAGTGCAGTGGTGTGATCTTGGCTTACTGCAACTTCCTCCTCCCAGGGTCAAGCGATTCCCCTGCCTCAGCCTCCCAAGCAGCTGGAACTACAGGCGCCCACCACCATGCCTGGCTAATTTTTGTATTTTTGGTAGAGACAGGGTTTCACCATGTTGCCTATGCTGGTCTTGAACTACTGACCTCTATTGATCTGCCCGCCTAGGCCTCTGTAAGTGTTGGGATTACAGGTGTGGGCCACCACGCCTGGTCGTATTTTTCTTACTCATGGTTTTCTTCCTTCCTTTGTACTTTTTAAATTTTTAAATATAATTAATTATTATTATTATTATTTTTTTGAGGCAGAGTCTCACCCTGTTGCCCAGCCTGGAGTACAATGACGCGATCTCGGCTCACTGCAACCTCCACCTCCCAGGTCAAGTGATTCTCCTGCCTCACCCTTCCAAGTAGCTGCGGTCACAGATGCATGCCACCACACCCGGCTAATTTTTTGTATCTTCAGTGGAGACAAGGTTTCACCATATTGGCCAGGCTGGTCTCGAACTCCTGACCTTGTGATCTGCGTGCCTTGGCCTCCCAAAGTGCTGGGATTACAAGCGTCAGCAACTGTTCCTGGCCTGTACTTTTTTTTTTTTTAAGTTGATTTGTAGGAAGTCTTTGCATATCATCTGCCATGTGGAAAGCAAATCAATACTTTTTATAGTTTAGTGTTTGTCATTTGCCTTGCATATGTTTTTTCCCCCTACATAAGTTTTAAAATATTTATGTAGTAAGATCTGTCCATCTTCTTTTTTTTTTTTTTTTTTTTGAGATGGAGTTTCACTCGTGTTGCCCAGACTAGAGTGTAATGGCGCGATCTCTGCTCACTGCAACTTCCGCCTCCCTGGTTCAAGGGATTCTCCTGCCTGCCTCAGCCTCCTGAGTAGCTGGGATGACAGGCATGTACCACCACACCCGGCTAATTTTTGTATTTTTAGTAGAAACGGGGTTTCTCCATGTTGGTCAGGCTGGTCTCGAACTCCCGAACTCAGGTGATCCACTAGCCTCAGCCTCCCAAAGTGCTGGGATTACAGACGTGAGCTACACGCCCAGCCTGACCATCTTTTCCTTGAAAACTTCTGGGATTTGTGTCATATTTTAGAAAGATTTTCTCCACTCCATGATTAGGAAAACATTCTCTGATATTTTCTTCTAGCATGTTTATGGTTTTTTTTTTACCTATGCATACTTAATCCATCTGGAATTTATTTCAGTGCATGCAGTAAGTTAGAGATTCAGTTTGGCTTTTTTTCAGAAGGCTCATCAACATGTAGTTTCCCCCTACATATGTGAAATGCCACCCTTATCGTACACCAGATTTTCTTATGTGGTTAGGTCTATTTGTGAATTCAATTCCACTCTACTTCTTTGTCTTCAGTTTCTGAGCTAACACGCTTTAATTATTGTAACTTTTAAGATGCTCACACTCTTTTCCAAACCTTTCTTACTATAATAGCAACAAATCTCCTGAGAAGCTGCACACCCTTTCTTTGGCTCTGTTAATGTCTCTGCAATGAGGTCAAACCGTCTCCTCAAGGTGACTGTAAATCTTTCTGCCCACTTTCCTTTGTTTATTCCACACTGAGCACCTGCTCTGTGTCTTGGCTGTGTGGGATCCGCAGAGACAGAGGGAGCAACACAGACGCAGACCCAGCTTTACATGCTGACTTCAGTGATTAACCCTCAAGGCCACCGTAATTTCCATGATGACAAGTTCAGGGACACTTCACTGTTGCTCCCAGGGACTCTCCTGGAAACCATGCCCAGATCTCATTGCTTTCGGATGCCCTCGAGCCATGGCTCAGCCAAGGCCAGTGGTAACAGAGCCAAAAGAAGTTAAATTTTAAATAAACCTGACTTCCTCTCCAACATTGTTAGAGAAACCCTGATCCAGTTCATTCTGTTCCCATTAGATAAGAAAAAGCCAAAAAAGATGCAGTCATTGGGAACTGTGGTATGCTGTGAGCTTTTGGAAATAGACCTCTTTCTTTCTTTCTTTCCCTTTCTTTCTTTCTTTCTTTCTTTCTTTCTTTCTTTCTTTCTTTCTTTCTTTCTTTCTTTCTTTTTCTTTCTCTCTCTCTCTTTCTTTCATCTTTCTTTTCCTTCCTTCCTTCCTTCCTTCCTTCCTTCCTTCCTTCCTTCCTTCCTTCCTTCCTTCTTTCTTTCTTTCTTTCTTTCTTTCTTTCTTTCTTTCCTTTGTTTTTTTCTGGAAGGGAAGAAAATGGAAGAAAGACTCTGAGAAGCTAACTTATCTGGAAATGGTCTTTGAAGCTCAGCAGTGAGAAGACAGCATGGAATGGGTCTGGTCCTGTGACCTTGAGCACGTCATTGAACGTCTCTGGGCCCCATTTCACAAACATTCAGGGGCAACAAACAGGCGCTGTGCCAGAAGCTTTATTTACGTACAGTCTTATTGGATCCTCAGAACATTCTTATGAGGTAGAATCATTATTCCCCGGTTTACGCACAAGAATACCAAGATTCAAAAGGGAAATAGACAGTATGCCCGAGGCCACTTATTTGGAAGGAGCAGAGCCAGTACAGGGTGCTTCTCTGTGTTACTGGGCAGAGTAGCGGGGGTGGGGTGGGGCGGGGTTCCTCATCCCTGCCAGGAATCAGGACTCACGATGAAGCTACAGCCATTAAGACAGCATGGTATCCACACAGGGACAGACACGTTAACCCCTGAGAAAGAGTAGAGAGACCAGAATCAGTTCCACATATATATGGTATGTATATGCGGCAGGGGCAGCACATCACAGTGAAGAAAAGGAGGCTGGGCCAATAAACAGAGCTGGAAAAATTACCTCACAGCATAAACAAAGATCCGCACTAGTTGGTTAAGGACCTAAATTTCAAAAATAAAACTTTAAAACTCTTAGTAGAAAATATAAGTGGTGTGCCTGTGGTCCCAGCAACTCGGGAGGCTGAGGTGGGAGGATCACCTGAGCCCAGGGAGGTTGAGGCTACAGTGAGCCACGATCGTACCACTGCACTCTAGTCTAGGGGACACAGCAAGTTCCTTAAAAAAGCAAAGCAAAACAAAACTTCTACAATTCAGTAAGAAAGAAAAGTGGACACAAAAGGTATAAGCAGGTGTTTTTTGTTTGTTTTTTGTTTTGAGACAGAGTTTCGCTCTTGTTGCCCAGGCTGGAGTGCAATGGCATGATCTCGGCTCCCCGCAACCTCCATGTCTGGGGTTCAAGTGATTCTCCTGCCTCAACCTCCCGAGTAGCTGGGATTACAGACAGGTGCCACCACGCCTGGCTAAGTTTTTGTATTTTTAGTAGAGACGGAGTTTCTTCATGTTGGTCAGGCTGATCTCAAGCTCCCGACCTCAGTGATCCGCCTCCCTCAGCCTCCCAAAGTGCTGGGATTACAGGTGTGAGCCACCGCGCCCAGCCGAGCAGGCATTTAAGAGAAGAAGAAACACATACAGCCAGTAAGTTTAAAGAGATGTCAAACATTGTTAGTGATCAGGAAAACACAAACCGAGGCTCAGTGAAACACCATTTTACATCCCTTCAATTTGCAACAGTTTAAAGTTTGATAATATGGAGTGTTGGAAGGATGTAGAGCTCCAGGATCTCTTGCATGTTGCTGGTGGGAATTTAAATTGGTGATACCATCATGGAAAAGTCTGGCATAGTCTTCTAAAACCAAACATTCTTATAGCTTATGACCCAACAGTTTTACCCTAGCTACGCTGTCCATGCAGTAAAACTGGAAACCACCGGGGATTCGTTGCATTTGCTCATAATTATTAATTCCCTCTTCACCTTGCTAGGCCTCTTTGTTGGAAAAAGACCTTTTCCTAGCAGAGCTGCAGCTGACTCTTGGCCTTACAGAATAAGAACTAGAAATAAATGTTTCGTACAATAAGCCATTGAAGTATTGGGGTTGTTTTTTTTCTATAGGAAGGGATGAAAACACACCCTATGGCAAATGCGATGGGAGAGTGATGAATAGACCTTGATACGCTCATGTATGGTACACAATAGACAGCAATCAAGATGAATGAACTACAGAGACACGCCTCAGATATGAATTAATCTTGCCAATCTGATAGTAAGCGAGAAAAGTAGATCTCAAAAGATTATAGGCCAGGCACAGTGGCTCATGCCTGTAATCCCAGCACTTGGGAGGCTGAGGTGGGCGGATCACAAGGTGAGGAGTTGGAGACCAGCCTGGACAACATAGTGAAGCCCCATCTCTACTAAAAATACGAAAAATTAGCCAGGCAAGGTGGTGGGCACCTGTAATCCCAGCTACTCGGGAGGCTGAGGCAGGAGAATTGCTCGAATCTGGGAGGCGGAGGTTCCAGTGAGCCAAGATCGTGCCACTGCACTCCAGCCTGGGCGACAGAGCAAGACTCTGTCTCTGACCAAAAAAAAAAAGAAGATTATATTATTTTGTGAAGTTAAAAAAGACTAACATTAAAAATACTATTTTGAGCCTTCGAGCAACAGCAACACAAGATGGTAGTCAATTTATGAAAACAGAATATGCAGCTATAACAACAGAATATGGACCTAAATACTCCACAGCACCTCCCTTTGTAAGACTTGTAACAAAAGTTAATAAGAATGGAGTTAGTAGTTCTAATGGAGTGGTGGACCAAGAACCTTATTAGTGCTAGCAAAATGACAGAATCCATGTAACATCAAAGTTACCCTGCAAGAGCTTCAGTGTCTAATGAAGTCTAGTGAAAACATGAAATTCCCTCAGCCACCTGAAGGACAGCATTACAGCAATTATCCAAAAGAAAAACCACAGGCCCTTTTCCTTCGAGCCCCTGAAGTTTGCTTTAAAAGGCTTCATTTTCCACAGTAGTAAATTTTCTAGATACATCTTGTAGACCTCAAAGTACAGGAAAAGAAGCTCATTCAAAGGAAATTTATCTTAAGATACTGTAAATGATACTAATTTTTGTCCATTTGAAACACATAAGTTGTGCTATAATCAAAAATGTACTCTTAAGGAATATATATCCTTGCAAGAAATTATAACAAGGAAAATGAGAATGGTTAGCACAGGACCCAGGCTGATGGGGACCTGGTGCCAGGGAAGGAAGGCTGACTCATCCATGAAGCACCATAGGCACCGTGCCTAGGGCCCACAATACTTTTAGGGGTCCATAAGAATGTGTTTTTTGTTTTGTTTTGTTGTGTTTTTTGAGACAGAGTCTCACTCTGTTGCCCAGTTTGGAGTGCAGTCATGCTATCTTAGCTCACTGCAACCTCCACCTCCCAGTTCAAGCGATTCCCGTGCCTCAGCCTCCTGCGTAGCTGGAACTATAGGCATACGCCACCATGCCTGGCTAATTTTTAATTTTTGTATTTTTTGTAAAGACGGGGGCCTTGCTGTGTTGCCCAGGCTAGTCTCGAACTCCTGAGCTCATGATCCACCCGCCTCAGCCTCCCAAAGTGCTGGGATTACAGAAGTGAGCCACCGCCCCTGGCCGTTATTATTATCTTTTTAATCAAAAGAAACTAATGAACTTTTTAGGTCAAAGAAAATGTTTTACTATATAACAACATATTCTTTATTACCAATGCAATCATAAAATATACATATACATATATATTTTTGTACACGTGTGCTATACATATATTTTTTGTGCACGTGTATATGTGTGTTAAGGAAGAGGCCCACAAAAGCAAAATGTCCAGGATCCATGCTGCAGGGGATACATGTACAGTTATTTGAACCTAGAAAGTCAAGGTACTAGCTTTGGTTTGGGGTGAGATGTTACATTATTATTATTTGTTTGTTTTTGAGAAGCGGTCTTGCTCTGTCCCCCAGGCTGGAGAACAGTGGCACGATCATGGCTCACTGCAGCCTTAACCTCCCAGGCTCAAGCTATCTGGGTCTACAGGCCTGTGACACTACACCCAGCTAATTTTTTCTATTTTTTGTAGAGGTGAGGATCTCTCTGTGTTGCCTGGGCTGGTCTCAAACTCCTCAAGCGATCCTCCCACCTTGGTGTCCCAAAGTCCTGGAATTATAGGCATGAGCCACTACCAGGCCTGGCCTCTTTTTTTTCTTTTCTTTTTTCTTTTTTTTTTTCAGAGACAAAGTGTTTCTAGAGACAGGGTCTCACTTTGTCACCCAGGCTGGAGTGCATTGGCACGACCACAGCTCACTTCAGCCTCGAACTTCTGGGTTTGAACAATCCTTCCATCTGGACCTCACAAGAAGCCAGGAATATAGGCTCATGCCAACACACCCAACTAATTTGTTTTTATTTTTTGTAGAGACAGGGTCTCTGTATGTTGCCCAGGCTGGTCCTGAACTCCTGGGCTCAAGCCATCCTCCAGCCTCAGCCTCCTAAAGTGTCAGGCTTACAGGCATGAGCCACCATGCTGGCCCTGGACCTGTTATGAACGTGCCATTGCCCGGGTGCGATGACTCATGCCTGTAATCCCAGCACTTTGGGAGGTCGAGGCAGGCAGATCACTTGAGGTCAGGAGCTTGAGAACAGCCTGGCCAACACAGTGAAACCCCATCTCTACTAAAAATACAAAAAAAAAAAAAAAAATTAGCCAGGCATGGTGGCGTGCGCCTGTAATCCCAGCTACTCGGGAGGCTGAGGCAGGAGAATCACTTGAACCCAGGAGGCAGAGGTTGCAGTGAGCTGAGATCACACCACTGCACTCCAGCCTGGGTGACATAGTAAAAGACTCTGTCTCAAAAAAAAAGAATATGCCATAAACCAAGAATTATAATCATCTAATTTCATGGGCCTGGGATCCCCTTGAAAAACAATTAGCAAAGATATTAAATGTTGAATTTGTAAATACTTCCAAATAAAATCTTTTCAAAAGTTTTATTTCGAGATCTGAGCTTCCTTCTGTGCACATCACTTTTTAGATTTTGTGTTTGAAACAGCTACACAAAATTCCTGAGCAAAATTTTAAAGTGAAATTGAAATTTTAATGAAAGACTCTAACAGTACTTGCTTTTCTGGCGTGAATGAATGAAATTGCTCGAAATGATGTAAGTGGACTTTGAACTCAATTGAACTTTGTTGTGTCAAGTATTTCGAAATTCTCACAATTTCAGAGAACCAAGCTGTGCAGCCAGAGTGAGTAGGGAAGAGACACAGCAGTTGTTGGCCGAGCACTGTGGAGAGTCTGTGGGCCAGCACCGGCACCCAGCAACTGTCAGTGGCCACAGATGCATGTGGCCCGTGTGCAGCAGCCAGCTCGGACAGGTGGCATCATGGATGAGGTGTTCTCCAAGGAGCTGGACCAGTGGATCAAGCAGCTGAACCAGTGAAAGTAGCTATCCAAGTCCCGGGTCAAGAGCCTCTGCAAGGAGGCTAAAGAAATCCCAACAGAAGAATCCAATGCGCAAGAGGTTTGGTGTCCAGTCACTGTCTCTGGAGATAAGCGTGGGCAATTTCATGATCTCATGGAACTGTTTAGAAAATTACCAGATGGCCAGGCGCAATGGCTCATGCCTGTAATCCTAGCGCTTTGGGAGGCTGAGGCGGGCGGATCGTTTGGGATCAGAGTTGGAGACCAGCCTGGCTAACACGGTGAAACCCTGTCTCTGTAAAAATACAAAAAATTAGCCGGGCGAGGTGGCGGGCCCCTGTAGTCCCAGCTACTTGGGAGGCTGAGGCAGGAGAACGGCGTGAACCCGGGAGGCGGAGCTTGCAGTGAGCCGAGATCACGCCGCTGCCTGGGCAACGAACGAGACTCTGTCTCAAAAAAAAAAAAAAAAAAAAAAATTAGCCTCCCAGCTACTCAGGAGGCTGAGGCAGGTGAATCACTTGAACTGGGAGGCGGAGGTTGCAGTGAGCCTAGAGCGTGCCACTGCATTCCACCCTGGGTGATAGAGCGAGACTCCGTCTCAAAAAAAAAAAAAAAGAAAGAAAAGAAAAAAGAAAATTATCAGATACAGGCTGGACGTGATGGCTCACACCTGTAATCCTAGCATTTTCAGAGGCCAAGGCAGGCGAATTGTTTGAGCCCTGGAGTTCGAGACCAGCCTGGGCAATATAGCGAGACCCTGTCTCAAAAAAAAAGTAATAGAAAATTACCAGATACAAATTACTTGTTTACAGGAGATTATATTGACAGAGTATATCATTTAATTGAAATAGTTATGTTGCTCCTAGCCCTTAGGGTTTCTTACCGTGAATGCTTCACCATTCTTCCAAGGGATCATGAGAGCAGGCAGATCACACAAGTTTATGGTTCCTATGATGAGTGTTTAAGAAAATATTGAAATGCAAATGTTTATAAATATTTTACAGATTTTTTTTTTCAAAGACTGGGTCACCCAGATTGGAGTGCAATGGCACAGACCTGGCTCACTGCAGCTTCAATCTCCCTGGCCCAAGTGAGCCTCCTACTTCAGCCTCCCAGGTAGCTGGGACTACAGGTGTGCACCACCTTGCCCAGCTAATTTTTTGTATTTTTTTGTAGAGATGAGTTTTTCACCATGTTGCTTAGGCTGGTCTTGAACTCCTGGGCGTAAGTGATCCACCTGCCTTGGTTTCCCAAAGCGCTGGGATTACAGGCATGAGCCACTGTGTCCGGCCTTTACAGGCCATCTTCCTCTCACTGCCTAGGTGGATGGGCAGCTCTTCGGTCTCCATGGTGGCCTGTCGCCATCTGGAGATACACTGCATCACATCAGAACACTGAATTGCCTACAGAAAATTCCCCCGTGAGAGTCCAGTGGGTGACTTGCTATACTCAGATCCAGATGACCATGGTGACTGGGGTATATTTCTTTGAGGAGCTGGATACACCTTTTTGCAAGATAGTTCTGAGACATTTAATCGTGCCAATGGCCTCAGGTTGGTGTCTAGAGCTCACCAACTGGTGACAGTGGGACATAACTGGTGTCATGACTGGAATGTAGTAGCTATCTTCAGTATTCCAAACTATTGCTATCATTGTGGTAACCACACTGCAATCATGGAACTTGATAATACTGTAAAATATTCTTTTTTGCAGTTTGACCCAGCACCTCACAGAGGCAAGCCACATGTTACTCATTGTACCCCAGATTACTTCCTGTAATGAAATTTTAAGCTGGGCGTGGTGGCTCACACCTGTAATCTCAGCACTTTGGGAGGCCAAGGTGGGAGAATCACCTGAGGTTAGCAGTTCAAGACCAGCCTGGGCAACAAGGTGAAACCCCATCTCTACTAAAAATATAAAAATTAGCTGGGCATGGTGACATGCGTCTGTAATCGTAGCTACTGGGGAGGCTGAGGCAGGATAATTGCTTGAACTCAGGAGGTGGAGGTTGCAGTGAGCTGAGATCGTGCCATTGTACTCCAGCCTGGGAGACAAGACCAAAAATCCATCTCAAAAAGAAAAAAGAAAAGGAAAAGGAATTTTAAATTTAAACAGGATTGCCGTGAATTATATATTGACTTAATGGAAATGGGAACAGCAACAGTAACTCCAAAGTGTAAGAAAATAGTTAACATTCAAATAATTTGTTTTCACATGGACCGAAAGCTGCGCCATATAAAAATACAAAGCTTTTTGTCACCAAGCCGTGATCACTTTAGAATGAACCAGTTCATTTTGTGCTAGAGCAACATGGTGTTTGCAGTTACTTTTGCTTTCTTTGAGAGACCGCACATAATAAGATGTAAATTCACTTTGTGAATACAATGTAACTTCCATCTAGCTATAGCTTAACTCAGCGTGACTGTACATAGGGGTAGCAGAAAACAATCACTGGATCTTAATGAAATTTAAAAAAATAAATGCCAAGCCCTCCCCTCTACTTAAAAGTTTTGAAATCGCTCTGTTTATTTTTCAGGGATACCGTTTAATTTAATTATGACTTGCCTGTGCTCAGTTCGTCCCCTTCTCAAATCTCAGCCCCATGTCATTCTTCGTTATTGTCAGAACCTGGTGAGTGGTTTTGAACAGCTGTTTTTGCCCCTTCCTGTAAAATGATGTTTTATTGCACAAGAGCACTACAGAGTTTTTCATAATAAACTTGCGAACTCAGAAAAAAATACTCATGAAGCTCTTATTTGCAGTGTTTGTTATTAAAGCAGTCACCCTAAAGAGTGTAACCAGCAGGGACAGATCCAGGTTTTGTGAAAGCCTGAGGTTTATATAATTGTGTGTGGCGGGGGGGAGGGGGGGGTGGTAAGGAGGGCTCCTTATGAAAAAGATTGCAAAATTATAAGTACAAAATTAGGTACTATAGGAGATTGCATTACTGGACCCAATACTTCACCCCTCGTTTTGTCTACATTTTTGCCACATGACTTTGCAGTTTGGGCCACTAAAGAGTATATTTCTTGACTCTGGCCTTGGCTATGTAACTTGCTTTGGCCAATGGAATTGAGTGGAAGTAACAGCATGTTACTTCTGAGTCTGGGTCTTGCTTCCTTGTACCTTGTCATCAACATGAGGGCATTCACTGGTTAGCACAGCGGTCCCAGGAGGAAGATGAGGGGCACAGGGAGCAAAGCCATCCAGCTGACCCAGCCTAGATAGTCTAGCTCCCGACTGCTGTGGCCTAAAGCGGCAGCATTGCATTCCAGCTGATCTGCAGATCCGTGCCAATAAATGCTTGTGAGCCGCTGAGTTTGGGGGCCGTATGTTACATGGCAGTGCTGTACCAGTAACTAACAAATGCAGGCATAAACAGGAAGGTTTCTTTGTAATGGGAAAATAAATCACAGCAGATAAGATTTCAGCAGCTGACAAATAGTTCAAAAGTGACAGAATCCAGAAAAGTACATATATTTTTATTAATTGCCTGTCTGACATACCTCTGTAATATCCTATATGTTGGCTACATTTTCTTTGGTTGCTTCTCCAATATAACAACTTTTAACTTTTAATTTTTTTTTTTTTTTTTTTTTTTTGTAATTTTGTGTTTCTACAGAGAGGAGGGAGAGAGGATTCTCTCTTTCTTCTGGCATGGTTTGTTGAAAAATACTTTTTAATTGGTAATTTAGTAAAGTTTCTTCTAGCATCATAACAGGCTTTGGGTCATGTTGTTTCAATTTTTAAGATTGTTGCCAAAGTTGTGAAAACCTCTGTCAAGTTTCTTTCAGGACGTTTTCAATTTTCTTGTGTAACAACTAATTGTAAATCTTTTAATTGATTCTCATCCTGTTTGTCATCAATGTCCTTTTGAAGTGGTATATTATAAATTTTATGCTTTCTTAGTTCAGTAATGTGCGTCAACTCAGCAAAAAATTAACTATTTTTTCCATTGTGTCCATGATATGCTCCTTATTATTATTTTTATTTATTATTATTATTATTATTTTGAGACAGAGTTTTGCTCTTGTTGCCCTGGCTGGAGCGCAATGGTGCTATCTTGGCTCACCACAACCTCCGTTCCCACGTTCAAGCAATTCTCCTGCCTCAGCTTCCTGAGTAGCTGGGATTACAGGCATGCGCCACCACGCTCAGCTAATTTTGTATTTTTAGTAGAGATGGGGTTTCCCCATATTAGTCAGGTTGGTCTCCAACTCCTGATCTCAGGTGATCTACCAGCCTCGGCCTCCCAAAGTGCTGGGATTACAGGTATGAGCCACCACACCTGGTCTATTTTTATTATTTTTAGACAGGGTCTCACTTTGCCACCCAGGCTGGAGTGCAGTGGCACCATCATAGCTCACTGTAACCTCTAACTCCTGGGCTCAAGTGATCCTTCTGCCTCAGCCCCCAGAGTAGCTAGCTGGGACTGCAGGTGCATGCCACCATGCCTGGCTAATTTTTATTTTTTATTGTTTTTGAGAGGGAGTCTTTATGCCATATGTTATGGGCTAGAAAGAAATGTATTTAAAAATAAAATGAAAGAGTTGAGGGTCCTTGCTACGTTGCACAGGCTGGTCTCGAACTCCTGGGCTCAAGTGAACCTCTCACCTTGGCCTCCCAAAGTGCTAAGCTTACAGGCATGAGCCACTGTACCCAGCTATGCCTTTTTAGTAATTGGATTACCAAAGACTCCAGAAGGCTATTCATACCTGCTTTGCAAATTTATCTTTTCCTCCTACTGAGTTACTGCTTTTGGAATGATCTGAAATTCTTTTGTTACCATTTTCTTCCATCGATTTTCTATTGATTCCTACTGGCTTCATTGTTCATTTTTATGGCCTTTATTTGATGTTCTATTAAGCTTTAAATATTTTATGTCAGCTATTTAATATATAAATTTAAGGATAACAAAAGGAAATGTGTAATTTCTTAACTGTTTTATTGGAAATCAGATGTCTGTCCTTCAGAGAGGCCTTGACCACTCAAATTATGGAGCTCTTCCCAGCATTTTTCAACCCTTGGTTTGACTTTCTTTTCCTTTATAGCAGGTGATCTGATGTCAAATTATGTACTCACATGTTTGTCGTCTGTCTCCTCCAGTTATAAGCTAAGGAATTAGCTCCTTGAGCCCTAGAACATTGACAGATAAATAGATATTTGTAAAGTCAATGAATGAAAGAGTTCCCTAAGTGACAACCAGTGTCCACACTGTGATTTCTGTCCAGCTGCTTGACCCACTTCTAGGACTGGTAAGAGTCAGTGACTGCTGAGAATCCACTGTGCCCCGAACCCTACTAAAACTCCCCACCCCCATTTCCTTTGTACTAAACTGGGTCTCCATTTGTAACATCTTTTCCATTAAAAAAAAAAAAAGTGTGGCCTGGAGTGGTGATCCCAGCACTTTGGGAGGCCAAGGTGGGAGGATCACAGGAGCCCAGGAGTTTGAGATCAGACTGGGCAACATAGTGAGACCCTGTCTCTAAATAAATAAATAAATAAATAAAAATTAAAAAGGGACAGACTCAGCCTTTTTTGATATATTATGCAAGTTATTTCTCTCTCAACCCGAAGTCTCTGTTCAACCTATAGTTACTTTGCCTACTTTTATATTCTTAATATAGCATGATTTGGCTTCCTGTATTATTCTCACTCCCCTTAAATGAGTAACCCCATTTGCAGCCTCCAACTCAGCATATCCTAAACTGAATGCATCACACCTCCCTGCATGTGCGTGGGTTCATCGTCAGTTGCTCAGCCGCTCAGGCCGAGTCCAGATGCATTCTCAGCAGTTCTCTCTTCCAATCGCCGCCCATTCTCCATCAGTCACTTATTTCTATCATTTCTTTGATCTCCTCACCATTTCTCTCATGCTTGCATTTCTCTCCTTCCCCACAGCCAGCACCCCAGTCCAAACCCCTGTCTTCTGTCACCTGGATCAATCTCCTACTGGTATCCTCTATCAATCTCTGAAATGGTTTGTTAAGATGCAGATACGATGTGGTCACTGCTCTGGTTGAAACCTTCAACGGCTTCCCAGTGCTCCTGGGATAAAACCCTCAGTCCTCACATGCCCCACCAGGGCCTGCACGGTCTGCCCTTCTCTGCAAATTCATCTTCTACCTCTGCCATCTGGTTCCCTGCACTTTTGCCTTTCTGGCTTTCTCTGAGTTCTTCCAAAATGCCAAATTATTTCCTGACTTAGTATCTTTGCACACACTGTTCCCTCTGCATGGAATGCCCTTCCATCTCCTCTTGGCCTGGCAACTGATGCTTATCCTCAGTCTTAGTTTAAATGGTGCATCCTCCAGGAAGCCTTTCTTGAACCCTGGGACAAGACTGGGCCATCTGTTTTGTACTCCCATTGTGCACTGTACTTTTGCTTCTCAACATGTATCAAAAACATAAATAGGAAAACATAAATAGGGCCAGGCACAGTGACTGATGCCTGCAATCCCAGCACCTGAGGAGGCCTCGGCAGGAGGATTACTTGAAGCCAGGAGTTCGAGACCAGCCTGAACAACACAGTAATAGTCACTACACAAATTTTTAAAAACTTAGCCAGGCATGGTGGCTTAAACCTGTAGTCACGGCTGCTTGGGAGGCTGAGGCAGGAGAATCGCTTGAGCCCAGAAGATTGAGGCTGCAGTGAGCTGTGATTGCACCACTGCACTCCAGCCTGGGCTACGGAGCCAGACCTCATCTCTAAAAAATAAATAAATACATACATAAATAGTTACTTGTATAATTGGTTATTCAATGTCTGTCTTTCCTATTAAACTAAACTCTGTGAGGCAAAGCTGTCTATTACAATAACAATCGCTGACACATTTATAGCTCTTCCTGTGTGTTTGGGTCTGTTCTAAGCACTTTTTATGTATCATCTTATTGAATCCTCACAGTAACCCTTTAAGACAAATACTTTATCTTTCCCTGTTTTATGAGTGAGAAGACTGAAGCACGAAGAGGTCAAGTAACTTGTTCAGGGATGCACAGCTAGTAAGTGGCAGAACCAGGATTTAGAAGCAAGCTGTCTGTCCCAGAATCCTAGCTTTTTCCTACTTCCCTTATTGCCTTCCAGGTTTGTTGGGTTTCCCATTAGGCCCCCAGCATCCAGCACAGGACACATGATAGGTGTTCAGTAAATATGGTGGAATGTATGTCTAAGCACGCATTTACTGAGCACTTACTAAGTGCAAAGCACTGTGGAGAAACCAAAAATATGGACCTTACCCTTAGCGACCTTTTACTCTAACTAAAATCATGAGGAAAACAGATTTGATTTTTGATTTTTGATTTTTTACCTGACTGAGGAATACAGAAAAGGTTCTCAGAGGAAATATTTTTTGGTGGTCCCCTGGGGACAGATAGGGCTCAAATGGATCTTGGGAGGGAGCAGGAGAGCAAGGGAGGCCAGACGCTGGGGAGGCGAGAGAGTGAGGGCTGGCAGCCCTGCAGGAATGCTCACAGTGCCGGGTTGGGAGAGCAAGGGTGGGGCAAAGGACACAGACTGAGGGAGCCCAGGGGAGAGAGTCAGCTCCACCAACTAGAGGAGGGGTCGGCCAATCTGGGCCTCCTGTGATGAGTAAACAGGCTCTGGGGAGGAAGGGCTTTGTGGAAAGAAAGACCGGCCTGTGCAGAGCATGCAGGCAGGAAATTGCAAAGGGTGTTCAGGAAACAAAAGCATGTCCTGTGGGATATTAATGGGATTCTACAGTCAAACTCACTTGGGAAATTCTGCACTGAACAAGAGTACACAAATTTCTTTCCTGCAATGTTTCTCAGAACCCTTAATATGTTAATGTGCATTGGGTCTACAAGGCAGGGGTGTATGAGTGACATTTCCAAGAATGGCTTATTAACTTGACAGCACATTAGTTAGAAAAGGGTGGCACAAAAGCTGGCGGGTCAGACAGCTTGGGGCAGGTGAGGACGGTCCAGGATGCCAAGCCAGGGAATATTCACATTAGCTTAGAGAGCACTGGAAGAATAAAAGATTTTTTAAGCAGGGTGGTGACGTACGCCCGACTGAGAGCTAGCAAGCTGCCTCCAAAGTCGGTGTGGGGATAGATGTAAGAAAGGAAAGAGACTAACATGTTGATATAGTTTGGATCTATGTCCCCACCCAAATCTCACATTCAATTGTAATCCCCAGTTTTGGAAGTGGAGCCTGGTGGGAGGTGATTAGATCATGGAGGTGGGTTTCTCATGAATGGTTTAGCATCATTCCCTTGGTACTGTCCTCTCAATAGTGAGTGAGTTCTCCTGAGCTCTGGTCATTTTAAAGTGTGATACCTCCCCCCAGCCTCTTCCTCCTGCTTCGGTCATGTGACATGCTTGCGCCCCCTTCGCCTTCTGACGTAATTGTAAGTTTCCTGAGGCCTCCCCAGAAGCCAAGGAGATGCCAGCATCATGCTTCCTGTACAACCTACAGAACTGTGAATCAATTAAACCTCTTTCTTTATAAATTACCCAGTCTCAGGTACTTCTTTATAGCAATGCAAGAATGGACTAATACATGTGTATTGTTGACTTATGCTGTTCAGCTACTGTGCTAGCACTTCATGTATATATGTGCATTTAATTTTCACAACTCTGCAAGGGTAAATGCTATTGTCCCTACTTTAAAAGCTGGGAAAACTGGCCAGGCGTGATGGCTCATGCCTGTAATCCCAACACTTTGGGAGGCTGAGGTGGGCAGATCACATGAGCTCAGGAGTTCGAGACCAGCCTGGCCAACATGGTGAAACCCCATCTCTACTAAAATTACAAAAATTAGCCTGGTGTGGTGGTGGGGACCTATAATCCCAGCTACTCAGGAGGCTGAGGCCGGAGAAGTGAACCCAGAAGGTGGAAGATGCAGTGAGCTGAGATTGCGCCACTACACTCCAGCCTCAGTGACAGACTAAGGCTCCGTCTCAAAAAAAAAAGAAAAAAAATTGAGAAAACTGAGGCTCTGAGAGGCTGCGGGGCCACCTGCCCACCACTTATTGAAATGTGTGTGTTAATTCACTGTGCCTCAGCATCTATCTACTTGGGGAAATGAGCCAGTTCCTGAATCTAGGTCAGCCAGGGAGCAAAAGTGTGGGCCTGGCTAGGGAAGGAGCTCTGGGTGTGGGAAGAAGAGCTGGATTCTGAGACCCTGAGCACTGTGGCCCTCTCCAGGACCTAAACCCAGGAACCAGCTGGGGCCTGAGGGAGCTGAGCATGCGGAGCTCCCCAGAGAGGCTGGAGAATTCACCCATGGGTGACACGGGCATCCTCACCCCAACTCCCCAAGAGAACAGAATCGGAGCCCCCATGGGCTGGCAGAAGGGACCTTGGCCTTGAAGAACCCTTTCTTTGGTCCTCTTGCCTGCAATGCACTGCCTGAGAACTGACAGATGGTCATGGTTCCAGCCAGCTCTGCCACCAACCTGCTGGGTGACCTGGCCGGTCACTCCCCCTCCCTAAGCCTTGATTACCTCATGTGTCAACAACATGATCCCTTTTGTTCCTCCCGGCTCTGAATGCCCTCTTCGGAACTCCTGTTCACATAGTTGCCATGTTGTGGAATCCTGGCTCTGGTCCTTCTTTCAGAAATTTTGGGAACTGCCTGTCATGTATCTGACAGATCAGCCTCGCCTCATCTTATCTCTCATAACAACTCCACGGTACATCCATTCAATGAGTATTTACCAACTCCCCACCCTTTGCCAAGTGCTGTTCTGAGAGCTGGTGTTCTGTGCTCACGGAGGTCCATCTTATGAAGCAGATATTGCTATAAATTCCATTTTTCTGATATGTTTGTTTATTTTAGAGATGAGGGGCCTTGCTATCTTGTCCAGGCTCATCTCAAACTCCTGGCCTCAAGCCATCCTGCTCTCCAGCCTCCCAAATAGCTGAAATTACAGGCATGAGCCATCGTGCCCAGCTACCCAGTTTTCCAATATGGAGTGTTGCCCAAAGTCTTGCCCTGAGTAAGACTGGAAATCAGGTCCATCTACACCAACATCCCAGCTCCTGACCACTCCGTGTCACTGCCACCCATGTAAGCCCAGGCTCGGGGCTGGAGCCCATGCCTGCCAGAGCAGGGATGGTGAGAGAGAAGGGGGCATGTTATGACCTCGCTGTGCCCGGGGTCATTCTTGGTTCTGCCACCTCCTAGCTGGGTCACATGGGGCAAATCACCTCACCTCCCTAAGTCTCAGTTTTCTCATCTGTGAAATAGCCCTACAGTACTTACCCCAAAGATTTGTTGGGAGAATCAAATGACGTCATGGATATCAAGCTCTTAGTACAGTCAATATTAGTTTTTCCATTTTAAAAATTTATTTTTCCCCAAAATAACCTGCCCCTTCTCATACTCATTTCCAAAGGCTTGCAATGAGTGATCCAGAAACAAATGAATAAATAAAGGGATTTCCTAAATTTCCTAAACTCTGGTATTGGAGATGTGCTGCCTCATGTATCTTTATATGGCCTGCATGACAATGATGACTCACACTTCTTGAGCATATCAGATGCTCTAGAAACTTTCCCGGGTGTTTTACACACACAGCTGTTACAGACCAGAGCTAGGTGGTTTGTTGTTGTTGTTGTTGTTGTTTTGAGACAGGATCTTGCTCTGTCACCCACGCTTGAGTGCAGTGGTGCCATCTTGGCTCACTGCAGCTTCAACTTCCTGGGCTCCAGTGATCCTGCCATTTCAGCCTCCTGAGTAGCTGGGACCACAGGCACACACCACCATGCCTGGCTAATTTTTAAAGTTTTTGTAGATGTGGGGTCTCACTGTGTTGCCCAAGCTGGTCTCAAACTTGTAGGCTCAAGCAATCCTGCCAACTCAGCCTCCCAAAGTGCTGGGATTATAGCAGTGAGCCACTGAGCCCAACCAGAGCCAGGATTTGAACCCACAAAGTCTGACTCTATGGCCTGTGCTCTTAACCACTCTGCTACTTTGGTCAGGAGGTCCAATATAAACTTCTGTGTATTAAACTGTGAGATCTCAGAGTCACAAACCATGCCTTATGTGGGATCCAGCATAGGCCTGGCCCTGAGTGAGTTTCAGAAGATTCTTTCATTCATTCACTCACATTCACTCAACCAGTATTTCTGGAGGACCTTTGCAGGTCAGACTGTTCTAGGAGCTGGGGATACAGCAAGGAAGAAGGTAGCAAAGACCCCCTGTTCCCATGGCAACTATTTCCAGTGGAGATCCAGGGTTGCATGGCATTGAGTGACTGGGTGGCTGCTCTTATTGGGTGGTCAGGAGGGCCCCTCCAAAGAAGGGATGTTTAGCTAGGACCTCAGTGATAACAGGGAACCAGCCATCTGAAAATCAGGCGGAAGAGCATCAAGACAGAGGGAACCGCAAGTGCAAAGGCCCTGGGGTGAGAAAAAACTGGGCATATTTGAGAAATGGAAAGAAGCCCATTGTGGAGTGTCAGTTGGGGAAGGGAGACAGCAAGGCAGGGGCCACATTATGGGGACTCCATGAGACACAGGAAGGAGTTTTATTATGTTGTTCAAAGTGCAATAGGAAGCCCTTGGAAAGTTTTAAACAGGAAAATGACAAAATCTGATTTTTAGAAAATTAATAGACTTTATTTTTAGAGTAGTTTTAGGTTTATAGAAAAATTGGGCAGAAAGTACAGAGTTCCCTCTCACCCTCTACTGTGCACACATGCACACATACCACAATTTCCCTTAGTATCAGCATCCTCCATTAGAGTGGCACATTTGTTACAGTTGATGACCCAATACATTATTATTAACTAAAGTCCACAGTTTACATTAGAATCTGCTCTGTATTGAACATGGGTTTTGAATAATGTATGACCTGTATCTCCTATTATAGTAGCATACAGATTAGCTGCACTGTCCTAAAAACCCCCTGTTGCTCCACTGATTCCTCCCTCCTCCCAATGTCTTGGCAACCACTTTTTTTTTTCTTTTGAGACCGAGTCTTACTCTGTTGCCCAGGCTGAAGTGCAGTGGTGTGATCTTGGCTCACTGCAACCTCCACCTCCCAGGTCCAAGCGATTGTCATGCCTCAGCCTCCCAAGTAGCTAGGATTACAGACGCATGCCACCACGCCTGGCTAATTTTTGTATTTTTGGTAGAGATGAGGTTTCGCCACATTGGCCAGGCTGGTCTCAAACTCCTGGCCTCAGGTGGTCTGCCTGCCTCGGCCTCCAAAAGTGCTGGGATTACAGGTGTGAGCCACTACATCTGGCCACAACCACTGATTGTTATACTGTCTCCATAGTTTTTGCATTTCCAAAATATCATATTTGGAATCACACAGTATGTGGCCTTTTCAGACTGGCTTCTTCAACTTGATCTGATTTTTTTTTTCTTTTGAGACAGCATCTTACTCTGTTGCTCAGGCTGGAGCACAGTGATGCAATCATGGCTCACTGAAGCCTCAACCACCCAGGCTCAAGCAGTCCTCCCACCTCAGCCTCCTGAGTAGCTGGGACTACAGGCACATGCCACCATACCTGGCTAATTTTTAAATATTTTGTAGAGATGGTGTCTCCCTAAGTTGCCTAGGCTAGTGTTGAACTCCTGGGCTCAAGCAATCCTGCTTCTACCACACCCAGCTTGATCTGATGTTTTAAAAGATCAAATTGGCTGTATTGTAGGAACAGATTGGAAGGGGACAAAAATAACAACAGGAAGATCAGTTAGGAGACGAAGCAGTCATCCAGAGGCTGGATAAAGTGGTGGGCCAAGCTGGTGGGGAGAAGTGTGTGGACCCGGGGTGCACAGTAGAGACCGAGCTCTTGGGAGCTGCTCATTGAGTGAATGCAGGGAAAGGTCAAGGATAGGAATGATTGATGATGACATCACCAGGGTTAAACCAGGTCTGCACAGAGTGGGGTTTTCAAGTTTTCATAGATATTGCTGTGGTTTTTAATCCACTTAAATACCCTTGATATTCTCTTAGAAATTGAAGAATCAGGTCCAGAGGGATCTCCTGGAGGGCCTAGGATCACAGAGCAAAGCAGAAACCACAGCTGTCTCGGAGGACGGAACTCCAGCTCTTCACCAAGACACAGTCGTTGGATGGTGGCTTCAGGGCCCACTAGGGCCTTTGTTACCAGTTTTCTCTTCCCCGTGGTCCTTTTGTTGCATAATCAATAAACCACTCACAGAAATAACAGGCTTCCAGATTTATACGCTGCTGATTCCCTGCCTGGAAAACCTTCCCCTCTGCCTTCCTTAAAACCTCATGGCTTCTTATTGCACATAGCACCTGGGGGAAAATCCACTTAGAATTTCATCTCAGTGAAACTGCTTGTTAACTTACCCGACCTCTGAGTTAGTTCAGCTTATTTTGGTCTCAAGTAACCACCTTAAGGCAAAACAACAACAACAAAACAAACAAACAAAAAACAAAAAACAAACAAAAAAAACCTGGGAGGGAT
Organism: Theropithecus gelada; assembly: GCF_003255815.1. NCBI lineage: Eukaryota > Metazoa > Chordata > Mammalia > Primates > Cercopithecidae > Theropithecus > Theropithecus gelada. The sequence goes on along the minus strand of NC_037668.1, from coordinate 68,633,203 downwards.
TGGTGGGGATGGACATCTTGGGAGCCACTGAGGCACCGCACAGACTGAAGGAAGAGGAGTTGAATCAATGATCATCTGAAGAACAGGTCTAGCATGTCTCCAGGGATCACTACAGTAGAAGCCTGCCGCCCTCAGGGTACCAGGCTACCGTGACTCCAGATGCTGCTTCGCTCCACTCTATTCAAGCTCCCAGAAGGCCTTGGATGATTCCGGCTTGTTCAGGAGTGTCCCTCCCCCGCTACTGAGATCAGTTATGTCTTGGTGGGAGCATAGCACCACACGGTACAAATGGAGTGGGATGGGACATTTCCAGGCAAAATCTTCATGAGAAATGAAGCTGTTAATGGCCCCCCAGCCAGTGTTAGTCATTCTGTCCCTGGTAACCCTATAGCTCAATCACAGCACTTCACAGATTGTCTTATAATGATTTGCCCAGGCTGGAGTGCAGTGGTGCAATCATAGTTCACTGCACCCTCTATCTCCCCGGCTCAGGCGATTCTCATGCCTCAGCCTCTGGAGTAGCTGGGATTACAGCACACACCACCATCGCCAGCTAAATAAAAAAATTTTTTTCATGTTGCCCAGGCTTGAACTCCTAGGCTCAAGCGATCTTCCTGCCTCAACCTCCCAAAGCTCTGAGATTACAGGGGTGAGCCACTGCGCCCAGCCAATTTCTTGACAGTGTATGTCACTTTCACTGGGCACTGGGTTCTTACAGGATTGTGGCCTTGACTTACTTAATCTGTTATGCTGCAGCGGTTTCCCTGTTGCTATTCTCCCTTCTTCTATATTAATAGGGACCTATTTTTGGCCGGGCATGGTGGATCACGTCTGTAATCCCAGCACTTTGGGAGGCCGAGGCGGGTGGATCTCCTGAGCTCAGGAGTTTGAGACCAGCCTCGCCAACATGGCGAAATCCCGTCTCTACTAAAAATACAAAAATTAGCCGGGCATGGTGGTGCGCACCTGTAGTCCCAGTTACTAGGAGGGCTGAGGCAGGAGGATCGCTTGAACCCAGGAGGCGGAGGTTGCAGTGAGCCAAGATCGTGCTACTGCACTCCAGCCTGGTGACAGAGTGAGACTCCGTCTCAAACAAACAAAAATAAATAGGGACCTATTTTTAGCCAAGCTAATGGCATCCCAAAGTCCTGACATGTCTTAGTCTAGCTTGCAGCTAGGGGTGTCCAAGCGACAAGGTTCTGGCCAAGGCATAAGGAGGGAGGTGGTGTAAGCAATTTCGGTGAGACCTTTCCTGGAAGGGGCATGCCCTCCGCTTCCCGTCCTCACCCTGCTGACTGGAACATAGACATGGTGGTGTGCCCCATAGGACCATGTGGAAAAAGGTAACTCCCTAGAAATGCCACTGCCACCCCAGAGAGGGAGCTGCGGTCCCTGACACCCTGAAGCTGCCACATCGACTTTGAACTGCTTCCCCACTGAATGTTCTGAGAGGCACTAAAACTTCTTTTCTCTTTAAGTCTTCCTGCAGCCTAATACAATCCACACGAATAGCCATACATGCCTAACATGCTGACCGACACTTAGTAAGTGCTTAATAAATTATGGTTGAGTTATTAAATCAATGACAAAGAGAGAAACCCTCAACGCCAGCATTTAACACATCGACACTGCATATTCTCTCTACTCCTCTCTATATACATTTGATATTTTAACAGAGGTATAATTAGAGCAGAAATAGAATTTTACATCCAGCATTTTTCCAGTAATAGTAATTACATAATAAACATTTTCCGTGTCAAGTCATATTATCATCATTCTAAATGAATGTGTCATTTTCTTTTCTTTTCTTTCTTTCTTTCTTTCTTTCTTTCTTTCTTTCTTTCTTTCTTTCTTTCTTTCTTTCTTTCTTTCTTTCTTTCCCTTCCTTCCTTCCTTCCTTCCTTCCTTCCTTCCTTCCTTCCTTCCTTCCTTCCTTCCTTCCTTTCTCTCTCTCTCTCTCTCTCTCTCTCTCTCGTCTCACTCTATTGCCCAGGCTGGAGTGCAGTGGTACGATCTCGGCTCACTGCAACCTCTGCTTCCCGGGTTCAAGCAATCCTCCTGCCTTGGCCTCCTGAGTAGCTGGAATAACAGTCATCCACCACCACACCTGGCTAAGTTTTGCATTTTTAGTAGAGACGGGGTTTCGCCATGTTGGCCAGTCTGGTCTTGAACTCCTGACCTCATGTGATCCACCCACCTTGGCCTCCCAAAGCCCTGGGATTACAGGTGTGAGCCACCAATCAACCAAAATTTATGAAATCACCCCCTTATTATTTAGTATATACATTTCCCCCATGTTTCCTAATTACATAGAATGCTGCAAGAAAGTTACTTCTTTTGCCTCTTCCTTTTGATAAGTCCCTTGAGAATGGGATTGTTGCCTTTTCTAATATTTTAGAACACTCTCTACCTTCACCGGCCACTCCTATTTCATAATTGCCAATTAAATTCTGAACAATGGTCATGACGAGAATAACAATTACAGCAACAACAGCTGCTGGTTACTGATCACTGACTATGTAACCATATAATGCTAGGCACTTTTCATCTTTTTGTTTCATGTATCTGCATATAGCTATACATACTTTCTCGTAATCTCTCTCTCTCTCTCACACACACACACACGCATGGGGAGTGGTACTTAAAAGTGCAAATTCCAAGGTCAGACTAAATTCAAATCTTAGTAAAAACGGCTTCTTCACTATGAGACCCTGCGTAAATTACTTAACCTCTCTGTGCCTCCATTTCCTCATCTATAAAATGGAGATAGTAATACTTTCTTCATAGGGTTGCTATGAGGACTAAATGAGATAACACAATAATAGCTGCCTTTTCTTGAGCACCTACTAGGTGCCAAGCACTATGCTAAATAAAGGCTTTACGTTAACTCACTTATTTCTTGCCAGATCATAAGAGCTAAGTATTTTCAGCCTCATTTTGCAGGGAGCTGAGCAATTCTTACCTGGGTCACACTGACCTCACAGCCCCAGGCTCCTCCCAAAAGATTCTTCTCTTTGAACCAGAGTCTCAAATGCTCAACTTCTCCGGCATAACCTCTCCTTCCGCCCGTACTCCCAGCCCACAAGGTGCAGCCTTCTCTCAGGCATCCCCTCCCCACCATCACGATTGCAGCATGGAATGCCACAGAAGCTCAGTTAGAAACACTCCCCATTTATCAAGCACTTCCTCTGGGCCAGACCTTACGCTTGGTGCTTTATGTCATTATCTCATTTAATCCTCAGACAGTCCTGGAACATAAGCACCATTATCCCCGTGTTACAAGTGAGGAAACCCAGGCCCAGAATGCTAGAGCAAACTGCCTGGTGTTGCAGGACTATTGCATTCAGGAGCTGAGACTCCCAGTCAGGCTGAGAAATGCAAGTCTAGCATCTTGCTGCCCTCACCTACAGCTGCCTGGGATGGTGGTTCCCAGGGGATGGGGAAGATCGTGCTGTGATGGTTCCAGATGGCCTGATGGATCCCCCTGCCTGAGGGCAGCCATGCAGAGAGTGCCTGCACAGTGTCCACTAGAATCTCCCGGCCTCTTAAGGCCCAAGGCCCAAGGCAGGGCCAAGATCCAAGGGAGAGCTGTCGGATGAGCTTTCTGTGCCACCCCTGAAATAGCCAGCTCAGCTCCCCAGCTCCTGCTCTGCAACTGCAGGCGGATCCCGGAATAGCTCTTTCCTCCTGCAAGGTGACCTAGTTAGCAGGTTCCTCTTGTCATGTGAGGTTGGCTGAGCAAGACATTTACCTGCCTCTCTGTACCCAGAGAAAGCCTGATCCAACACTTTCCTCTCCTCCTTCTCCCGATGCTGTTCCTGATTCTCTCACTGTTCACTCATTTAGAAGTTCAGGAAATGGATGATAATGCACTAAGCGTGGTGCTTCAGGGCCTCAAACCATGTTCACAGACATTATCATACTTCCTTCTTATACCAGGCTTGGAGGGCGAATCTATTACCAACCCATTTCACAGCTGGGGAAATAAAGGTGCAGAGAGGGTAGGCAACATAAGCAAGGACACACAGCTGGGAGGAGGCAAAGCCAGGACCTGGACCCAGGCTCCTGACACTCAGACCAGTGTCCCTGCAGTGCTTTGAGCTTCCCTGGTTGTATGCACCTCTCTGAGGAGCCCCAGTAACTAAGCCTTCCTCACCTACCCACTGCCTGTGATGGATCTCCTGAACACCTATCTGGTTGTAGAACTGGGTGCAGAGGTTGAGATCAAGGACTTGGAGGTCCACCAGCCTCAGGGTGGAGCTAGGATTTGAGTTTCAGCATGTATCAGCTCTGTGGCCTCAGGCAAGTTGCTTTGCCTGCCTGAGACTCAGTTTCTGTATCTGTAAAATGGGCATAATAATCAAACCTGCATCCTAGGATTGCTGTAAGGATTAAATAAAATAGTGTACATAAAGCGCCAGCAGCTTCCTTTCATTTTGTATATTTTTGATAAAATAGCTATTGTTGGCCAGGCATGGTGGTACAAGCAAGTAATCTCAGCACTTTGAGAGGCCCAGGCAGGCAGATGGCTTGAGCCCAGGAGTTTGAGATCAGCCTGGGCAACATGGCAAAATCCCATCTCAACAACAATATAAAAATTAGCCGGGTGTGGTGGTGCACAACTGTTTGCCAGCTACTCGGGAGGCGAAGTTGTGAGGATCACTTGAGCCTGGGAGGTTGAGGCTGCAGTGAGCAGAGATCACAGCACTCCAGCCTGGGTGACAGAGTGAGCCGTGTCTCCAAAAAAAAAAAAAAAAAAAAAAAAAAGCTATTGTTGTTATTATTATTGACATCCTAAATTTAATCCAAAATGGAAAAGCTTAAGATGGGCTGGTGCCAGTGAAGAGTTGCTGTAGTAAAGGCTGTTATGACTATTCCCACGCCATCATGCACAGGCCTGGAAGAAAGAGTCATATTGACAATAACATAACTCTAGCATATAGCAGCTTCTTCTGAAGCGTTGGCCCCTAGTTCCACTGGATGGCTGGTGGCTCCCTGTAGGAACCCACTGCAGGAGAGTAGAGAGGTATGGGCAGCCTTGGCTGTCACCCTAGGGGTGCTCATTCACTCTGCAAGTGCCACATCCCCCTGGCAGGGGGCATAGAGAAGTGCAGGGTGCCTACTGCGGTGATTCCTGGGTGCTGAGGGTCATGCAGAAGTGAAGATGGGGAAGGAGATTAGGGGCAGGTCTGGGGACCCCTGAGGACCATGATCAAATTAGCTAAAGGCAGAAGTGGCTGAGGGCTAGTGAGAATGAAGCTGGACTTGAGGGATCAGATGCTGCATTCAAATCCTGCCTCCACCATTCCTTATATGTGAGCCCACAGATAAGTTGCTTAACCGCTCCAAGCCTCAGTTTACCCATCTGTAAAAGCTGGGCATAATTTACGAACCTCATGGGAAGGTGGCAAGGCTTGGATGAGTTACCTACGTGTGGCACCAGCACAGTGATGGGCATGACGTGGGGGCAGAGTACATGTTTGAGAATTTGAACTTGAAGTCCAGTCAAGCCCCAGGACCCAAGGTACCATCTTAGGAATTTGGAAGAAGAGATGAATGTGGCCTGGGGTAAACAAGGAAGGCTTCAGAATGATGGCATGACTGGCCTTGGGTCCTGAAATCTAAGTATAACAAGGATGCTGGAGAGGCTTGGGGAGGTCATTCAGAGAAAAGGCCCAGAGGGACGAAGCTGGGAGGAATGGGCATGGCACACAGACAGGACAGTAGCTTTCCATCACACCCCATGGAAGTTTTTTTTGTTTTTGTTTTTGTTTGTTTTTTTTACTTTTCTTTAGAGAGAGTCTCATTCTGTCACCCAGGCTGGAGTGCAGTGACACAATCTTGGCTCACTGCAGCCTCAACCTCCCAAGCTCAAGGGATCCTCTCACCTCAGCCTCCCAAATAGCTGGGACTACAAGCATACACCACCACACCTGGCTAATTTATATATATATATATACACACACACACACACACACACACACACACACACACACACACACACGTATGTGTATATATATGTAAAAAATACATAAAATGTATAATGTGTGTATGTATACACACACACACATATATATACACACACACACAAAATTGTAGAGACCAGGTTTCGCCATGTTGCCCAGGCTGGTCTCAAACTCCTGGGCTCAAGCAATCCACCCGCCTCAGCCTCCCAAAGTGTTGGACCACGCCTGTCCCTCAGAAAATTCACTCTTCACCATGGCCCTTCCTCTGTGACCTCGATTCCCAGCCCTTCTGGTCACTGTGCTCACTCTACCTCAGTGGCCTCCTCATGGTTCCCACACATCTATATCATGCCCTATTCTCTTGACTTGTGTGATTTTCTTCAGAGCACTTAGCATACTCTGATACTATACAATTTGTCATTTGTGTACATGTTTATTGCCTGTCTGCTCCAAAGAGACTGTGAGATCCTTGAGGGAGGGGGCTCCACCTCATTCACTGCAACATCTCCAGTTCCCAGAGCAATGGCAGCACATAATATAGGCTCAATAAACAGGGTTAAAGTAGGTGGATGGATAAGCAGTAGAGAGTCCAGCAGAAGGAGGGGTCACATGGGATGCGGTTGGGCAGGCTGATGCCAAACAGAGGGCTGTGAAGTCCAAATTAAGGAGTTTAAGTGGCTTCCAATAAGAACCAACAGAGCTTATAACCAACCCGGCATTGGGTTGGTCAGGTTCCAGGCCTGGGTGACTGGGAAGGTGGTAGCGCCATTCGCAGAAATTGGTTAATTTATTCCTTGAGACTGGGACATGCCCCTCTAGACCTATTTCTGGGTTGGGCACAGGTGTACAGCCTCACCTTGGCAGGTTCCCATTCTAGCAGGGCTCCATGGAACAGTGGGCATTCGAGCAGGACCTTGAAGTGGGTTTTAGCACTGAGAGATCTGGGACTGGACCTCCCATGAGTAATGACCGGGTAACCAGGGTGATGGGCAACAGTGCCCAAGCTCAGGAAAGAGCAGAGAGGAGAAGGGAAAAGGGTGGGATGTGGAGGCCTCCTCCAGGAGCTGGAGCGGTGTTCTGCCCCTGCTTTCCTCTTGGGTCCCTGGGGAAGGAGCCGTGGCCTGCTGCCTCCTACCTGAACTCCTCTCCTGAGGGCAAGGACACGGGGAGGGGGAGGGTGACGTGCTCAACAAAGGGGCATTCTTCTAGCCAAGATGGAGAATCAATAGAGGCTTGTTTGCCGTGCTCCCTGGGGAGCAGCCAGGCATGCTGACGGGGGACCTGGGCGGCCCGGGAGGAAAGGAACGCGGAGTCCGGCTGTGCCAGCCTGGAGCATTGTTTTGACCCCAGAGTAGCCACACCTGTGGCTTGGAGTGCTAAGCCCAAGGCTGGAGACAGTTTGGGGAGGAACTGGGCCACCTTCTTGGTCCCTCTTCCCTACTAGCCCTGCCCATGTTAGAGGAGATAGTCCCCTGCCTAAGGAGTGAATACCACAGAGTACCAGTCCAGCATTTTATTAAAAAGGGAGGGTTGGGACTGAGTTAAAAAAAATAAAATAAATAAGGCCGGGCATGTTGCCTCACACCTGTAATCCCAGCACTTTGGGAGGCCAAGGTGGGTGGATCACCTGAGGTCAGGAGTTCAAGACCAGCTTGGCCAACATGGTGAAACCCCATCTCTAATAAAAATACAAAAATTAGTTGGTCCTGGTGGCGCATGTCTGTAATCCCCACTACTCAGGAGGCTGAGGCAGGAGAATCGCTTGAACCCAGGAGGCAGACACTGCAGTGAGCCGAGATCGTGCCACTGCACTCCAGCCTCAGTGACAGAGTGAGACTCCATCTCAAATAGATAGATAGATAGATAGATAGATAGATAGATAGATAGGGAGGAGGCCTCCAGACGGCATGAAGTTCATCTTCACTTGCAGGCAGAGCTTCTAGGGCTCAGGACGGTGATTTGCTCACTATCACTTGACAAGTTTGCTATGGGGCCTAATTTATCTAGAGCAGCAGCAGCAGCTTGGATTCATTAGAAACATTGATTGGATCAGGAATAAGAGACCTGAGCCTGCCAGGCCCGGTGGCCCACATCTGTAATCCAGTACTTTGGGAAGAGAAGACCTGAGTCCCAACTCTGCAACCTCTTTCAACTCAGTTTCCTCATCTGAAAGATGGAAATAATTATACCTTCATCACAAGTAAGAATTGTTGGGTGGGTCCAAAGAGGCTTTTGTGTGCAAAATGCTTTGGAAACTCTAGAGCGTCTGCACGTGTTAGGAAAGCTGGAAAGATAGGCTCCACGGGAGAACTCTGCAGAGAGGGCGACAGCCTTGTCCAAGGCAGCGAGGCGGCCAAGTGGCAGAGTGTGTTCACATGGACGTGACCCACGCTGAAAGCCCAGTGCTTTTGGGAAAAGAGTCTCACCTTTAACCTGCTCAGCAAGCTGGGCTGCCTGAGACCTTCGCTTCTAGCACCATCTCCTCTCTTTGCCCCAATCAGTCTCTGATCAATGTTCTTTCCTTCCTACACTGGCTATTTCAGACTGAGATTTCTTTGGGTTGCAAAGAAGCGGCAACAGCTCCCGCTACCGAGAGCTCACTATGCCAAGCAGTGAGGACATGAGCTCAGTGAATCTCACAGCAACCTTAGGAGCTGGGCCCCATCACCGTTCCCATCTTACAGGAGACGAAACTGAGGTTCAGACATACGAGTGGACTTGGCTGATGTCATCCGCTAGAGTGTGTCTGAGCCTGAAGTGAAAGCACAGATCTGCAGACTCCAAGGTCAACGAATGCAGTTCCTCCCCAACCCAAAATCTGCCCCTTTCTCCCTAACACCTCTTCTCAGCTGCTGCCACATACCCCAGGGAGAGAGGTGGGCTGTCTCCTAGATCAGCCTGTTTTACTGTTGGATAGCTTTTTTTTTTTCTTTTGAGATAGAGTCTCGCTCTGTCACCCACACTGGAGTGCAGTGGCGCAATCTCGGCTCACTGCAACCTCCGCCTCCCGGGTTCATGCCATTCTCCTGTCCCAGCCTCCCAAATAGCTGGGACTACAGGCACCTGCCACCACACCCAGCTAATTTTTTGTATTTTTAGTAGAGACAGGGTTTCATTGTCTTAGCCAGGATGGTCTCGATCTCCTGACCTCGTGATCTGCCTGCCTTGGCCTCCCAAAGTGCTGGGATTACAGGCATGAGCCACTGTGCCTGGCCGGATGGCTTTTTTTTAAATAATTTTTTAAAATGTACTTTTAAATTATTTTGTTTAGAGATGAGGGTCTCGCTGTGTTGGCCAGGCTTGTCTCAAACTCCTGGACTCAAGAGGCCCTCCTACCTTGGCCTCCCAAAGTGCTGGGGTTACAGGCGTGAGCCACTGTGCCAGCTCTGGACGGCTCTGTTTTAACTCTTTCTTATCTGGAGACATAATCGGCCCCTAGAAAATAGACTTGGCTCAGGTTTGAGGCAGGACACAGGATGGATGAGGGGGCAGGAGGAGGGGAAGGGGTGCAGCTCAGGCTGGCAGGGCCCATGGGAGTGCTGGGAGGGTGCGCTGAAGATGGCCAGGGTGACCTTTGGGTGTCTGGTTGCTACGGAAGCACCCTGCCCAGGTGGTGTCCTCTTCTGCCTCCCTAGACAATGGGGCGCTTCTGGAAAGCCAAAAATGAGAGAGAAGGATGTGAGGTTGGACTCACCCATTCTGTCATATATTACTGTAATTCACGTTTGTGCCCCCCAAGTGGGTCCCGGCATCCTGGCAATGTCATGATAGATCCCTGGCTCAATCACCCTCCCCGGTGACTATTTCCTACCTTCTTTTCCCTCCTCCATCCTCCACCCTCCACCCAGCCTCCCTTGGCTCCCCAGTCTCTGTGAAAACAGCAACTAACAGCATTGGTCCCATGATCAACAACGGGACAAACAGGGAAATGCATTGACTTGGGTTCCCATCTGCTACAATCATTCAGGAGGACTGAGACCAATCACGTGGCTTCCAGAGGCCTCAACTTGATACTTCAGGACTAGGAACGGTCCCACCTCCCCTCTCAGGTTTTGGGAAGGGATGGCTAAAATAAAAGGCTTTATAATAATGGCAGCAATTGTTACTCTTGTTGACAAAGTGATGACTTTCTCTGATGCCCACAGGAGACCTGCCCTGGGAAGACTGGGGGCCTCGGTGTTGGTGCAAGTTCAGTGGGATCCCCTGGCCACCCTAACCATGTCCCCCATCTCTTCCTAAAGCACTAACTCCAGAAATCAGTTTTCTTCCAGGCCCCATGAGCAGAGCAGCTGGCTCAGATTCACTGTATGAATTGCTCATTAATAGGTAGATTTCTAGGTCTTGACCCAAACTTGCAGAACCCAAATCTCAGGGCATGGCTCAGGAACCTGCCATGTGGGGCCTGCTGAGGCTGAGAACCACTGCCATAAAGCCCTTCCCACCACAATCAGAGACAAGGAGTGGAGCCAAAGTCTGGCAGAAGGAATGAGGATTGAAACTCACATTCAGGTGTAAATGACTGTTCACTGATCCTTTACCCAGACAGGATCTTTTCTTCCCCCACACTACATTGATGTACCAGACAGAATCTTGTTGGATTTGCTGAGGGCAGATGGAAAGGAGACAGAACCTGAGGGAACTAAGAAAAAATGAATCAGGAAGAGAAGAAAGGGGGTGGGAGGTGGTCACAGCCGAAGACTCCCAGTCCTGAAGACTCAGGCAAGGATTTTCTTTCTTCATACTTTCTTGGTGCCTTTATGCCTGTCAACTTACCTGATCCTCATCATAACTTTAGAAGTAGAGAGAAGAGATTATTGTCCCTTTTTTTCTTTTCTTTCTTTCTTTCTTTTCTTTGTTTAATAGAGATGGGGTCTCTCTATGTTGACCAAGGGGGTCTCGAACTCCTGGCCTCGAGCAATCTTCCCATCTTAGCCTCCCAAGATGCTAGGATTACAGGCATGAGCCATTGCACTCGATCCCCTTTTTTTCAAGTGAGGAAACTGTGGCTGAGAAGCAAACCAGCTGGCCTGCCTAAGAGCATTTGTTCATCAAATATTTATGTGCATCTAGTCGGGCACCAGTCCTGGGACACAGAGCTGAATGAGGCCTGGCCCAAAGCTTAACCCAGGTCAGCAGACCAAAACCAAGAGCCTAGCCCACCAAGGCACCCTGCTGCAGCCCAGTGGTGTCATGTCTATCCCTGCCAGGTCCCACCTGAGATGAGTTCATTCTCCAACCTTGTCTCTTTAGCCATTCTCTTCTGCCTTCAAACCCTGGAGACTCTGTTTTATGTTCGACGAAGTGGGGGTGGGGGTTATGTTTACTAATGTCCAAAAAAAAGGGCATAGAAAATGAATCTCCATGAGAGGGAAGCATTATTTCTTTCTGTCTCCCACAGGCAAACCCAAGAAAAGTAGAAGCCAAGGTGCCTAAGGACAATGTTTGGTTTGGAGGGAAGGGTGATGGGCCTGAGGTAGGAGGAGCCGGGCAGTCCCTGCATCACTCTGCCCAAGGAGGAGGGGCAATGGGAAGGCATGATGAGAAAGTTGGGCAAAGGCAGGATGAGGGGTAATAGGAGATGGGGGGTTGGCAACCAAGAAGGAAATTCTGGGGCAGGAGGAGAAAACAGAGGTATCTAATCAACATTTTTATTAAGTTTTACTCTGCAGTGTGCAATGTAACTCTGTCTTCACTCTTCTGATGAAATCTTCAGTAAAACTGGCTTTATGGCCTTGAATTAACTGTCGGAGTGTTGGATAATGTGCTAGGCCCTCCTTTAGGATGGGTGTCGGTTGCCAACAAAGGATGTACCTGGGGCTTTCAAAACTGGTTTCCATCTCCAAATAACTTTAAAATGTTTCAGCATAGAGCAGAAACAGAAAGACCTTTTGTCTCGAAACACAATGAATAATGAATGTTCCATGTGTCATATGAGCGATCCTCAAAAGTGATACTGCTTTTCCATAAGACTGGAGCTTTTTGGTGGCAGGTTATTTTTCCTCCTAGTTCTGTTTTTCCTGGCTCCCACCTCATCAGTAGAAGTGACTCTCTGTACCCTCTGCTTGCTCAGAGGACCACACCAGCCCAGGCCCTTCCAAATACCCAGATGCTCTGGCTCACTGCACACAAAGGGGCTTTGTGGGTTCCCAAGTGAACTAAGCATGAATGGGTGATGGGGATGAAGAAAAGCTTGGTGATTTGGTGTGCCAAGTCTTGCCAAGTCCCCATTCCAGATGTCGCTGTACCCTGGTGAGGTGATATGGCAGAAGGTCATTGTTACATGCTTCTGCACTGAAAAAGAACTCTCAAAGTACCTTCCTTCCTCTCTCTTTCTTTCTTTCTTTCTTTCTTTCTTTCTTTCTTTCTTTCTTTCTTTCTTTCTTTCTTTCTTTCTTTCTTTCTTTCTTTCTTTCTTTCCTTCCTTCCTTCCTTCCTTCCTTCCTTCCTTCCTTCCTTCTTTCTTTTGTTTCTCTCTCTCTCTCTCTTTTCTATCTCTCTTTCTCCTTTCTTAGGAAGATCTGTTTTTCTTGTATTTGAGACAGAGTCTCTGTCATTCAGACTGGAGTGCAGTGGCACGATCTTGGCTCACTGCAACCTCTGCCTCTCCGATTCAAGTGATTCTCATACCTCAGCCTACTGAGTAGCTGGGATTACAGGCATGTGCCACCACGCCCAGCTAATTTTTGTATTTTTTCAGTAGAGATGGGATTTCACCATGTTGGCCAGGCTAGTCTCAAACTCCTGGCTTCAAGTGATCCTCCTGGCTTTGCCTCCCAAAGTCCTGGGATTACAGGCATGAGCCACTGTGCCTGGCCTCAAAGTACTTAAAAAGATTTCTTTCTTTCTTTTTTTTTTTTTCTGAGATGGAGTTTTGCTCTTGTTGCCCAGGCTGGAGCGCAGTGGCATGATCTTGGCTCACTGCAACCTCCACCTCAAGCAATTCTTCTGCCTCAGCCTCCCAAGTAGCTGGGATTAAGGCTCCTGCCACAACGCCCAGCTGATTTTTGTGTTTTTAGTAGAGACAGAGTTTCACCATGTTAGCCAGGCTGGTCTCGAACTCCTGACCTCAAGTGATTCGTCAAAGTGTTGGGATTACAGGTGTTAGCCACCATGCCTTGCCAAAAATAATGTTTTCATATACATATTTTTAATTGAGACAAGGTCTTTCTATGTTGCCCAGGCTGGTCTTGAACTCCTGGCCTCAGGTGATCCTCCTTCCTTGGTCTCGCAAAGTGCTGGGATTACAAGTGTGAGCCACTGCTCCTGGCCTAAAATTGTTCTTATTTGAATTGAATTTAAAGTGTTGAGCAGGGGACTATGACTCACGCCTGTAATCCTAGTGCTTCCAGGGCCAAGGCAGGAGGATCACTTGAGGCTAGGAGTTCAAGACCTCACTGGGCAACATAGAGAGATCTGTCTCTGCAAAAAGCAAAAAAAATTAGTCGGGTCTGGTTGCACATTCCTGTAGTGCCAGCTACTTGGGAGGCTGAGTTGGGAGAATCACTCGAGCCCAGGAGGTTGAGGCTGCAGTGGGCTGTAGTCATGCCATTGCACTTCAGCCTGGGCGGCAGAGTGAGACTTGTCTCTATTTTATCTATTTATTTATTTATTTTTTAAAAATAGAGACAAGGTTTCACCATGTCGCCCAGGCTGGTCTCAAACTCCTGGACTCAGGTGATCCACCTGCCTCGGTCTCCCAAAGTGTTGGGATTACAGGCATGAACCACTGTGCCCAGCTGAGGGACCTGTCTCTAAATATAATACAATTTAAAAATAAATAAAAAGGCTGGGCGTGGTCACTCATGCCTGTAATCCCAGCACTTTGGGAGGCCGAGGTGGGCAGATCACCTGAGGTTGGGAGTTCGAGACCAGCCTGACCAACATGGAGAAACCCCGTCTCTACTAAAAAAAAGTACAAAATTAGCCAGGCATGGTGTGCCTGCCTGTATAATCCCAGGTATTCAGGAGGCTGAGGCAGGGGAATTGCTTGAACATGGGAGGCAGAGGTTGTGGTGAGCCAAGATTGCACCATTGCACTCCAGCCTGGACAACAAGAGCAAAACTCCATCTCAAAAAACAAAATGAAATAAAATAAAATAAAATAAATGTGACTTGAGTACCCCCTGGCAAGACTGGCACAAAGTCCAGGATCATCCTTTGTGGGCAGTGCCTCTCCTCCCTCAGCACTCTGACAATTCGGGTCATTCAAGAACAGCCAGAACTTCTAAAATCCAAGAGAAGTGGACCTGCTCTTTCGCTCCCAAAAGGGGGGAAAGAGTCTTAAAGCCCATGGGGCAGTCATCTGATGCCACCTTCACTGTCAGGGGGCACGGCTCCGGCTCTCCAGTGTGGCCCTCCTCACTCTGATGAACTCTCCATCATGCTCTAAGCAGCGAGAGCTGGCGGGGCTTCAGCCTGGGCACCACGCTGGGTCCTGGCTGGGCCTCTTAGTGTCGCAGGACCCATAGTGTGGGAGTGAGCCTCTCGTTCCCACCTTCAAAGGTGTGAGCAACTCCTCTTCAACAATAGATCCTGAGTTGCCCCTAAGCAGGACCCAGAACTTAGAAACAAAAGGTTCACCTGTGGGGATGGAGGTGGGTCACAGAGGATCCACCTTGCTTCCCGCCTCACCCTTGGCGGGAGAGGAAAGGGGGAGTTTCTGGAACCTTTTATGCTGAACTAGAAAAAAAAAGTGTTTAGCAGATTACTCCCACTTTCATTTTTTATGAAAGAGAAGTCCTGCTTTTTTCTTTTTTATGTATTTATTTTTTCTCTTTTTTAAAAAAGTTTCTTTTTGTAACGGTTTGTTATCTTCAGAATTTTAGGAAGTTTTGCGACATCTAGCAAAGTGGACCAGACAGTAATTCTCAAATGGGGATGTTACAGGAAAGGGGTCCCAATCCAGACCCCAAGAGAGGGTTCTTGGATCTTATGCAAGAAGGAATTCAGGGCAAGTGCACAGTGTAAAGCAAAAGCAAGTTTATTAAGAAAGTACAGTGGCAAAAGGACAGCTACTCCATAGAGCAGGATGTTCCTGAAAGTAAGAGGAGGAATGCGTCCACCTTACGGGCCACGCTTGCATGTATGAGGAGATGTGCTCTGTTATAAGGGTTTTTGATAAATAATTAATTTTCTTAATTACTATGTTTTGCAAGAATCAATTTTATTATCTTTAAAACAAAATTAGAAATGCCTTCATTCTCCAGATATTGGGATATCTGCACACTCCCAAGTCTGGGTCTGCTTTAGTAAATATTGTTAATTCGCTCCCTTAACCGTAAACATCTAGAGGCGGGGAATGCCTGATTTTCTGGGAAGGCAGCCCAGCAAGTCTCAGCCTCATTTTCCTCGCCCTCACTCAAAATGGAGTCACTCTGGTTTGAACACCTCTGACAGGGACCTTGAGACAGTGTTTTGGGGGAAAGTATTGTCCAGTGACTATTTCTGAACAGTCATACCTTGTCAGTCAAGTATCTTAAGATATCCAATGTTTGTTTCTGGGTAACTACATAAATCTGTTTTGTTTTGTTTTTTCTTTTTTCTTTTTTTTTTTTTTACCTGTCTTCCTCTTGCTGTAAAGTTAGAAAAACAACTATCCAACCCTCCTGGTATCAGAATGTTTCATCAAGTAGCCAAAGGCCTCTGTCAGGTCTATATCAGGAGCTCCCAACCTGCAGGCTGTAGAATTCTGGAAGGCTTAGAGTTGTTGCAAGGGATTAGAGGGTGCTCACATGTATTGCATGTTTATTATAGAGGTGCTGACACCAGGCTGCCTGGGTTTGAATCTCAGCTCCCCCAACATTGTATCTGTATGATTTTTTTTTTTTTTTTTTGGACAAAGTCTCACTCTGCCATCTGGGCTGGAGTGCAGTGGTGTGGTCTCAGCTCACTGCAACCTCCACCTCCCAGATTCGTGTGATTCTCCTGCCTCAGCCTCCCAAGTAGCCGGGATTACAGGCGTGAGCCACTGAGCCAGGCTGTGTGTGATCTTAAAATGTGTTACTTGAATTCTCTGAGCCTCAAGTTCATTATTTGTAGAGTGTGGGTGATACTAAAGGCATCTAACTCATAGATTTAATGTGAGAATTAAAATAATTAACATATGCAAAATGTTTAGCTCTGAGCCTGACATGGTAACTGGTCAATAAATGTTTATTACTACTATTTATATCATTAATAGCACTACCATTTATCAAATAGCTATTTTTCCCAGGGACTGTGTCAGAAACTTCACATTTATGATCTCAAATCCTCATGACATCTCCATTTTGTATAAAATGGGCTTATGCGACTTGCCCAATGCTAGACTGTTCCAGAACTTGTATTCCATACTAGTTTTCAAAACCTACTCTTACTGGTTCTAAAGACTGCTTTCTCTGAACCAAATCAAACTATGCCTGAACCAAACTGTAGACTGATTATTTAATATGTCTCGTTTTGGCCAGTTGTGGTGGTTCATGCCTGTAATCCCAGTATTTGGGGAGAATGAGGCAGGAGGATTGCTTGAGCCTGGGAGTTCAAGACTGGCCTGGGCAACATAGTGAGATCCCACATGTACTGAAAAAAAATAAAGCCAGGCATGGTGGCGCATGCCTGTAGTCCTAGCTACTCAAGCGGCCGAGGTGGGAGGATCGCTTAAGCCAGGGAAGTTAAGGCTGCATTGAGTTCTGATCATGTCATGGGACTCCAGCCTGGGTGACAGAGAGAGACCCTGTCTCAAAATAATAATAATAAAGGGCCAGGCACGGTGGCTCACGCCTTTAATCCCAGCACTCTGGGAGGCTGAGGCGGGCGGATCACCTGAAGCTGGGAGTTCGAGATGAGCCTGACCAACATGTAGAAACCCCATCTCTACTAAAAATGCAAAATTAGCTGGGCCTGGTGGCACATGCCTGTAATCCCAGCTACTCGGGAGGCTGAGGCAGGAGAATCGCTTCAACCCGGGAAGCGGAGTTTGCGGTAAGCCAAGATCGCGCCATTGCATTCCAGCCTGGGCAATAAGAGCGAAACTCCATTTCAATAATAATAATAATTAATGTGTCTTGTTTTGTGGATACCCAAAACTTGGACACTAGTCAAGTAATTAACAACAATTCCAGCACAGGATTGACCATCAGAATGGAGGCTGGCCCAACCCCAAGCTGGGAGTGAGAGGCGGGCAGTATTCTGGTCCTGAGCCAGGTGTGCTGCTTTAGTTACTGGATCGTGGGGAATACACAAAATAGTGCCAAAGCCCATGTCCTCGCCTTAATGATATAGGGTGATATGTTCTTTTTCTTGTTCATCTAATAGTAATTATGCTGGCCATTCTCTTTTCTCATAAAGTGTCCCTTCCAGGAGTGGATCTTTGGATTGGCCCACTAGAGACCTTTCCCCTTGCAGCAAGATTGTAATAAAACTCTGACATGTACTTGTGTCGGAAAAAAAAAACAAAAAACAAAAAAACGTGTTTTTCTCCTACTCTCACACACCACAACAATCAACACAGAAGACTTCTGTGATCAAATGTGAGGGGAAGTTTTCCTGACACACCAACCAGCGGATAGCAGCTGGATGTCCTCCAGTTAAATTCCAACACTGTCTCTTTGCAGATAGCGTGAGATCCCACGGTTGAGAGCTCAGTCCCCAAGACGGTTCCCCCATCCCTAGATACTAGTTGCAAGTCCTAGCCTCCAAAACTTCTTGAAGTCAGTAGGGGGACTGACTTCAAGCTGTGGTCCCATGACCCCCTTTTTGGGTTGGATTAATTTGCAGGAGCGACTCACAGAACTCAGGGAAACACGTTAACTGCTTTATTATAAAGGACGTTACAAGGGATACAGACAAAGAGACGTGGAGGGCAAGGTATGGGAGAAGGGACTCAGAGCTTCCAGTCCTCCCTGGGCATGTCACCCTCCAGGAACCGCCACATGTTCAGCTACCCGGAGCCCTCCCAACCCAGTCCTCTTGGGTATTTTTGTTTTTTTAGTTTGTTTGGTTTTTTCTTTTTATTTTCTTTCTTTCTCTTTCTTTCTTTCTTTCTCTCTCTCTCTCTTTCTTTCTTTCTTTCTTTCTTTCTCCCCCTACTTTCTCCTTCCTTCTTTCCTTCCCTCCTTTCCCCTTCCCTTTCCCTTCCCTCCCTCCATCTCGCCCTCCCTTCTCTCTCTTTCTTTCTTTTTTTTTCTCTCTCTCTCTCTCTCTCTCTCGACAGAGTCTCACTCTGTTGCCCAAGCTGGAATGCAGTGACGTGATCTCGTCCCACTGCAACCTCCGCCTCCCAGGTTCAAGTGATTCTCCTGCCTCAGCCTGCCGAGTAGCTGGAACTACAGGCACCCACCACCACGCCCAGCTAATTTTTTGTATTTTACTAGAGACGGGGTTTCACCATGTTCAGCAGGCTGGTCTAGAACTCCCGACCTCAGGTGATCCATCTGCCTTGGCCTCCCAAAGTGCTGGGATTACTGGCATGAGCCACCGTGCTCGGCCATGTTTTTTCTTTTTTTGTAGACAAGTTCTTGCTCTGGCCCAGGCTGGAGTGCAGTGGTGTGGATCACAGCTCACTGCAGCCTTGACCTCCTGGGCTCAAGCGATCCTCCTACCTCAGTCACCCAAGTAGCTAGGACTAAAGACTTTTGCCACCATGCTTGGCTAATTTTGTAATTTTTTTTTTTTTTTTTGTAGAGGCCAGATCCCACTATGTTGCCCAGGCTGCTTTCAAACTCCTGGGCTCAAGCCTCCCACCCCAGCCTTCCAAAGTGCTGGGGTTACAGGTGTGAGCCACCACGCCTGGCCATTTTGGGTTTTTTTTATAGAAGCTTCATGACGTCAGCATTCCTTCCCTCAGTGTGTACAGGGTCTTAATACCCACAGGCAGAAAGGTGGGAGTAGATTAGAGGCCCACCGTGGGGCAGATGAAAGGAGGGCAGAAGAAAGAGAGATTCTGTTTCCTGAGGCCTGCCCCAAGGCCTAACACGCCCAACATTATAACAAAAGATTGTAACAAGGACTGTGGGAGTTATGAACCCCGAACTGTGCACAAAAACCAATGCATGTCATAATACCACAGTGCACCCAATAGAAATGTCTAGAAAGTTGTTTTTAACTGTGGAGTGGTTTCCCAAGAGTTGGGCAAAATGGGACTTAGAACACAGTAGGGACAGAAGTCTTTCAGTAATTCAAAGCTAATATGGCCACAGGTCCCAGCTCTGAATCAGCCCTGAATACAACACATTTTACATTCATCTAGACCATGTAGGTTTTATTGTGGTTAGTACAATGTAAGACCTGATTTCACAATAGCTTGTTGACATTATATATTTTGTCATACAATGGATAATATGACATTAGTTATGTTAAAAAGGCAAGATCCACTGATGAATGCTAAAAGAGTGAATGAAATGTTAAGGAGCAATAGAACATTTGGATAGCCTCAAAGCATTTTCTTCAAAATATTAATTACCATGGTAGTTTTAATGGATGTCCACAAATTCTTTGATACACCTCCTCCGGGAAGTGGGACTTAATTCTTTTCCCCTTTGGTGTGGACTGGACTTAGTGACTTGCTTCTGGAATATGGAAAGAGGAAAAATGGCAACTTCACAATGGAGAAACTTGGCAGACATAACCTTAACCAAGTGATTAAGGTTAACATCACCAGGAACAAGTTACGTTGATCTCATATATCCCCAGATATGATTCAAGGTGAGGGGCGCTTCCCCTCTGTGGCATTCCCCAAAATCCATGACTCCAGTCTAGTGAGAAACATCAGACAAAGCCTCAGGGACATTCTACAAAATTCCCAACCAGTACTCTTCAAAAGTGCCAATGGGACTGGGCGCGGTGGCTCACACCTGTAACCCCAGCACTTTGCGAGGCTAAGATAGTAGATCACTTGAGGTCAGGTGTTTGAGACCAGCCTGGCCAACATGGTGAAACTCCATCTCTACTAAAAGTACAAAAATTAGGTGGGCGTGGTGGCACGTGCCTGTAATTTTAAAAAAAAAAAATTTTTTTTTTTTAAATTAGCCGGGCATGGTGGCACGCTCCTGTAACCCCAGCTATGTGGGAGGATCCCTTGAGCCCAAGAGTTCTAGGCAACAGTGATCTACGACTGTGCCACTGTACTCCAGCCTGGCTGATAAATTGAGACCCCATCTCTAAGGAAAAAACAAAAACAAAAAAACACCAAAGAAAAGTGCCAAGGTCTTGAAAAATCAAGACCAGGAAATTGTCACAGATTGGAAGAGAGTAAGGAGATATGGTGGTTAAATGCAACATGGTATCCTGGAGGGAATCCTGGAACAGAAAAAGGACATTGATGGAAAAACTGGCAAAATCTAAATAACGTTTGTAGTTGTGTAGTTAATAGTGTTGTGCTAATGTCAATTTTTTTTTTAAGACAGTCTCACTCTGTTGCCCAGGCTGGAGCGCAGTGACACAATTATAGCTTACTGCAATCTCGAACTCCTGGTCTCAAATGATCCTCCCGCCTCAGTTTCCCAAAATGCTGGGATTACAGGCGAGGGCCACTATGCCCAGCTGGCAATGTCAGTTTCTTAGTTTTGATTTTCCTGCCGTGGCTATGTAACAAAAAGGGAAGATGGGTGAAAGTTATATGGGAACTCTCTGTTCCTTTTTACAACTCTTCTGTAAATCTGAAATTATTTCAAAATAATGGGTTAAAAATACCAACAGGAAACCTGGTGCGGTGGCTCACAATTGTAATCCCAACACTATGGGAGGTTGAGGTAGGCGGATTGCTTGAACCCAGGAGTTTGAGACCAGCCTCGGCAACATACCAAAACTCTGTCTGTACAATAATGATAATAATAATAATAATACAAAAATTAGCTGGATGTGGTGGTGCTCGCCTGAAGTCTCAGCTACTCAGGAGGCTGAGGTGGAAGTATCTCTTGAGCTCAGGAGGCAGAGGTTGCAGTGAGCCGAGATCGCACCACTGCACTCCAGCTTGGGTGACAGAGTGAGAACCTGTCTCAAAGACAAACAAACCAAAAAAAAAAAAAAAAACAAGAATAATAAAATTACAAAGCCTTCAAATTTCCCAATTAAACAAACAAGCAAACAAAATGTTTTCACAAATACTGGGACTGCAGTTTACCCAACATGCAAATAGCTAGATGAAAGACTCCAACAATAATACTAACAAAAATCAGTAGGTCACGCAGATGTTGCCAACCATCCCAATGCATGTGCAGCCGAGTGCAATGGATGTCCTCCTTCTTTTTTCTTGAGACAGGGTCTCACTCTGTCACCCCGGCTGCAGTGCAGTGGCATGATCTCGGCTCACTGCAATTTCTGCCTCCTGGGCTCAAATGATCCTCCCACCTCAGCGTTCTGAATAGCTGGGACTCCAGGTGCTCACCACCATGCCTGGATAATTTTTTTTTTTTTTTTTGTATTTTTTGTAGAAATGAGGTTTTGCCATGTTGCTCAGGCTGGTCTCAAACTCAAGTGACCCAGTCACCTCAGCCTCCCAAAGTGCTGGGATTACAAGTGTGAGCCACTGCATCCAGCATGATGGGCTGGCATTATTCACACTCAGAACTGTGATCTAGGGTGAGAGGCCAGCATGGACAAGTCCAAAGCTTGAGGTTTCTCAGTGGGTCAGGGTGGGAAGACGGAAGGTAGGTCTGTGTGTTCCAGCAGGAATGGAGGGAGGCAATGGATTAAAATAATAAAATAAAATAATTAAATTAAAATAATTCACATATGGAAAGTGCTTAGCCCTGTGCCTGGCATAGTAACCAGTCAATAAAAGTTAATTATTATTATTATTATTATCATTATTATTGTTCTTTTTGAGATGAAGTCTCACTCTGTAGCCCAGGCTAGAGTGCAGTGGTGCGATCTCGGCTCACTGCAACCTCCGCCACCTGGGTTCATGCAATTCTCCTGCCTCAGCCTCCCATGTAACTGGGACTACAGGCATGTGCCACCATGCCTGGCTAATTTCTTGTATTATTAGTAGAGAGAGGGTTTTGCCATGTTGACCAGGCTGGTCTCGAACTCCTGACCTCAGGTGATCCCCCCACCTCAGCCTCCCAAAGTGCTAGGATTACAGGCTTGAGCCACTGCACCCGGCAATAAACATTAATTATTGTTATTATTAGTAGTAGTACCATTTATCAAATACCCATGATTTTCTAGGCACTGTGCCCAAAACTTTACATCCATTATCTCAAATCCTCACGACATCCCTGTTTTACATAAAGTAAACTTACATGACTTGCCCAAGTTAGACTGTTCCAGAACTTGGATTCAATACTGATTGCATAGTGGCCTCCTGGGCCTCAGTTTATCAAAAGGTAAAAGGCCAGAAATGGCCCCAGAAAAGTGGGATAGCCCAGTGGGAAAACTTCGGGCTTTTAAGTCAAAGAGACCTTCCTACCTGCTTCACAGGAATGTTGGAGGGAAAAACAGAGCAATTGCCTCCCTCCTTAACACATCCAAGCACGTAGTACTCAGTTCACAGTAGTAGAGCAGGGTCGTATTTGGAGCTTTTTAATTGAGCATTTTTCTTCCTCACCAACTTTTTTTTTTTTTTTTTTTTTCTGTTTAATAGCCCTTCGCCCATTGTCTAAGGGGGCACTGGAGTATAGCCTGAGAGAAAGAAGTCATTGTTCAGCCCTGAAAGTCAAATGGGGCTCTAAGTCCAAAGCAGAATTATATTAAAGATCCAGGCACTCAACTACAAAGTCAATATATATAGGAGAGACACATTTTTTTCGAAATCTTCTCTTTAGATATCAAGAGATTTATTAACAGACCAAGGAGGATAAAAAGAAAAAGAAAAAAAAAGAGAAAAAAAAAAAATCAAGAGATGAAACTTGGATGACCCAAGGACTGAAAGTTTTCCTGAAGTCATCGAGTAGGTAATTTCTCAGATCAGGCGAGCAGCTCCTCCTGGATGGACTGAGAAACACGGAAAAGAGAGCAAGTGCCTGGGATTCGGGTCTCACCTGCTCAGGGTGAATACCCAGTGGAAGTAGTAGAAGACCAAGGAGTTAAGGGGCGTGTGCCTCCTCCCGCAGCAGGTGGAATGGTTGTGAGGCCTATTGAGGGAGAGAGAGAAGCAACGCTCCCTCTGGCCCAGCCCCACAGCTCCCCATCCCCTCCACGTACCGATTCTGAAGTATCAGCCCTTGTCCCCAAACCCAGCCTTGTATGTGCCATCTGGTGAAGCTGGGGCTGGCATTGGGGCCCACCCTATTTCTGTTCTGCCAACTGTTTCCAGGATAGGTTCTGCCAATAGGGGACCCTACAGAGTGCAAGGCAGTCCCAGGAAGAAAGGTCTCAGCTTGCCATTCCATCCTGTCACCATCGCCTCAGCGATGGCCCTTCATTCGCCCTGGCAGAGGAAATTGATTCCAGCAGCAAGGGGTTCTAGTTTCTAGGTTTTCCCCACATTCCCAGAACCAGCCTCACTGTGGCCCCTTGGAGACACCAGCAGCAGTTACAGCCATACCCTCCTCCGAGTCTGGGTCCCAGCTACTAGGTCCTGACACCTAACTTCCTCCCTTGTTCTCCCTTCACTAGCGGTGGTGTCTGTTTCCTGCAGTTACTACCTCCGCGCTCATGCTGTCGGCTTTTCCATCTGTCAATTAATGTTTAGTCAATTCTTTTAAAAAAATTTAAATTTTTTTTTGTTTTTTTTCTTCTCCATCAAAACTCCTGTTGAAATAGGCAATTCTTTCTATTCAATTCCCTCTCTTAAAGCAACCAGTCTGCTTTCTGTGTTCCTGATGAGACTGACTCATACAAACGCCTGACTCCCCTGAGGCCTTTGTGGGACGTGGGTAAGCATCAGAAGTTTCCAGTAGGACACATCTAAGCCCTGAGGAACCTGTGAGAGGCTTGGGGTCAGGATGAGGAGGGCTCAGAGCACACAGCTTTGGCAACAGACACCGTGGCTGGAGGCTTCAGGAGTGACACATGCCCAGGCCCAAAGCCAGAAAGGACCAGTGACACCAGCAGAGAAGCAATGGGGAGAAGCTGGCACCAGACACCACAGAGAGCAAGGCAGCCCATAGGGCCATCAAGCCCGGAAGCCTAGGCCCAAGCTGATGGGTGTTAGGTAAGGCTCCTCTGCCGCCCGATGTAATCCTTGGGCAGAAGGAGAAGGCACTGCTGAGAGACAAGCAACCCTAATCGCAAATTCAGATCCTGAGCTGACGATTTTTCCAAACAAGACTAAATATTTCTGTCTAAATTTTTTGGTATTGACATAATTTCAGATTTATGGAAAAGTTGGAAGAGTAATGCAAAGAATTCTGAATCCCTTCATTGAAATGTTAACATTTTACTACACCTGCTTTATTCTTCTGTTTGTGTGCACATGTGCATGTGTATTTTTTTCTGAAATGTTTAAAAGTTGTCCACATAGTGCCCTTTTACTCTTAAATACTTCAGTGTGTATTTCCTACAAACAAGGACATAACCCTACATATCCACAGTACAGTTATCAAACTTGGAGAATTGGCCGGACGTGTTGGCTCACACCTCTCTAATCCCAGCACCTTGGGAGGCTGAGGCAGGAGGATCACTTGAGGCCAGGAATTGGAGACCAGCCTGGCCAACATAGTGAGACTCCCTATCTTAAAAAAAATTTTTTTTAGGCTGGGCGTGGTGTCTCACGCCTGTAATCCCAGCACTTTGGGAGGCTGAGGTGGGCAGATCACCTGAGGTCAGGAGTTCAAGACCAGCCTAACCAACATGGGGAAATCCCGTCTCTACTAAAATACAAAAATTAGCCAGGCATGGTGTGGGTGCCTGTAATCCCAGCTACTTGGGAGACTGAGGCCACATAATTGCTTGAACCTGGGAGATGGAAGTTGCAGTGAGCCAAGATCACGCCATTGCGCTCCAGCCCGGGCAACAAGAGCAAAACTCCGTCTCAAAAAAAATTGTTTTTAATACAAAAATTAAAAATTGGAGAATTAACATTATACAAGACTATTATCTAATCTGTAGACTTATTTCAGATTTTACCAATTGTCCTCAAATGTCCTTTAAAGCAAAAGAAAATGCATGCTCTCTCACTGCATTTAGTTGTCATGAAACAAATACATTTTAACCCAGAAATAAATCAGGGGAAGAGGAGTTGTGATCGAGTTGGGTTCAGTTGTGGAAGGAAAGTTTTATTTCTGCAAATCTGAATCATACAGTATAAATGCTGACCCTGCTATGTTAGCGATTAATAATAGCGTTAATGATAATAGTAATAATAGTTCATGACCCTTTCTGTCCTGGATCTTTATCTGTTTGAGACACATTTGTAGTCATTTGGCATCAGCTAGTTGCTCCATGACAAAAAGGTTTTCTGAGACAATGTAGCATACGGCAAACACAGGAGTTGCAGAGTTAGACAGACCTGGGTTGAAAACTGGCTTTGCCTTGCTGGTGGTATGACCTTGGACATGGTTTGAACCTTACTGAACCTCTGTTTCCTTGCCTTTAACATGGAGGAGAGGTAGGATCTGGAGTCCAACAAATCTAGGCTCACATCTTCGCTCTGTGCGTACTAGTTCTGGGCCCCTGGGCAAGTGCTTTCATCGGGTTGCATTTTGGTCTACTCATCTGTAAAATGGGCACCTTACTGGGATATTGGGAACAGAGATGATTTTTGTATGAAATGGACCTGGTTCATAGCAGGTTCCCGGTTCATAGTAGTTCTTAGTGAATGGTTATTTTATTTTTTTGATAGAGTCTAATTCTGTCACTCAGGCTGGAGTGCAGTAGTACAATCATGGCTCACTGTAGCCTCGATCACTGGAGCCCAGGTGATCCTTCTACCTCAGCCTACTGGGTAACTGGGCCATCACGCCCAGTTAATTTTTGTGTTTTTTGTAGAGTCAGTTTTCACCATGTTGCCCAGGCTGATCTTGAACTCCTGGGCTCAAGCGATTCACCCACTGAGGCCTCCCAAAATGCTGGGATTACAGCCATGAACCACCACACCTGGCCATTAAAAGTTAATTCTATCAGCCCTTCTGAGTTTGGGCCTGTGATTCTTCCTCTGTGAGCCTCAGTTTCTGCATCTGCAAAACAGAGCCAGTGGTACCCATCTCTTGGTGTGAAGAATGAGAAGTGCAGGTAGAAGGGCTTGGTGCTCTGAAAAGCCTGGTGCCTTGTGGCCCTGGCAGAGTGTGTGATTGGTGGGGCAGTGACAAAAACAGAAAGTGCTTTGGAATCCTAGGGCCTGCCAGGAATGTGGGCAAACCTGTTCCATCCACTGCTGCCCCAAGCTCCACACTCTCCCATCCTCTCCCCGACTCAGGTTCCCTCCCCCATCCTTTGGGTGCGTCTTGGCTTGCCCTGCCTGTCTTCTTCTAGGAAGCCACTCAGTCCTGCCTCAAAGAAGGGAAGAAGGATGTCACCTTGTCCTGGGCAAGTTATTGGGCAAGACCAGGCAGCTCCAGTGCTAATTTAATGCTGGGAAGAGAGCCGGGGAACCTGCAGCTCCAGCCAGCTTTCCCCCAAGGAATCCCAGCCCTACCAACCTCCTCCCAGTCTCTGGCACATACCAGTTCACAGCCAGACCAGTAGAGCAGAGGTGCACAATGGGGAGGCTCTGGCCTGGGAAAAGGAAAGCCCCTGAGAGCATTCAAAGGGTCAAGAAAGGACTGAGGCAAGACCTCTTGGGTAAGAGAGCCCCAGAAAGACAGCCAACCCTGGGACCAGCCAAGGGAGGCAAGAGGTGAGTGTGTTTCCAGAGTGGACAGACATCCATTCAACCTCCTACCTCAATGGTGGAGCCATACAATGGGCCAGGCCCTGTGCCGAGCTCTTGACATGATACACATGATACCTTTTGGAACCCTCATACGTCCTAGGATCCCAGGGCACTATCCCCCTTGGATAAAGGAGGAAACTGAGGCCCAGAGAGTGAAGCTTCCAGTTCTAGTTGGTGTCTGCTCAGGGGTTGGAACCTGAATTGGTTCAACTCCAAAGTCCATGTTCAGCAGGTTTGCTGTAGGATGGAGAAGGATCAGGAGCAAGGCCTAGGCTGCCCTTACCTTCAAGGGCTAACACTTTTCTGGATGCAGCCCTGTGACTTTGTCAAGTTATTTATGTATTCCTTCCCCCGGACTGACACATTCTGGGGATTCCGGAGCGGGCAGGGACTGTCCACATCATCTAGCCCTTCTTAAACATATCTGTAATTACAGGCCCTTATGTACCTTCTCCCCACCCCACCTGACTGTGGGTTCTTCCAGGCACTGAATCCAATTACTCTATTTATCTGTCCACATACCAAGCAAATGCCAGGAATGCATTTGGTGTTCATTGAATGAAGGTACGAATGAGGTGGAGTTAAACCTTGCTTCTCAGAGGAAGTAACTAAGACCCAGCGAAGGAGGGAAGGGGCTTGCCCAAGGTCACTGTCCAACTTCCATCCAGAGTACTTTCCCCTCTATGACTCAGTCCTGGCGTGGGCCCAGGGTTTTGCCAAGAAGGGCTGCCTTTGGGGAGCCCCGTGGGAAACCAGAGACCCCATCTGGCCCTTAAAGCTCCTCCTCTCTGTATGATTAGGAGCAAGGTCGTAGCAACCCAAAGGAGGCTGGGCAACTGGAGTTCAAGATGTTCACCTTAAAAGGTACACTCAGTTGCCCCTGAGTCTGGAGTTTGCTGGCCTGGAAAAAGAGAACCGCACGATAAACAATGTGTTCCATCTCGTCAAAAGTATAGCGCCTGTGGGGGCTGGGCTGGTGTTTTGTGGGATCTTGATGATTCTCTGACTTGAAGTGCAAGGACTGGGAAATAGTTCCATGTCTGTAAGAAAATGCATCCTGAAGATTCCAGTGTTGTACCCTATCCATTCATTTATTCATTCATTCATCCATTCACCATTCATCAACATAGTATTTCCCAAATGTCACTCCTTCCTGTGCTAATTTCATCATTTTCTACAATCTGTAAGATATTTTTGCTTTGTGTTTTTCTTTATTGGACTATTTTACTTAAATAAATTTAGCCTCAGCCTAAGCAACAGTACAGTTTGTTTAAATATAGCTATCACAATAACAACATGTTTGTCCATGTATCACCTAAAACCCTCCTCTGTTCCTCCTTGGGTATATCTGCATTCACTCATCTTCTCCTCTCTGCATCTCAGGTCCCACAAGCGAGCGGTGGAGGGCATTCGGATGCAATGATCTTTCAGCCCTAATATTCTGGAAGTCTGATTCAAAGAGTCACACCCAGCAAAGGAAAACACAGAGACTAGACGGAATCAGTGAAGAGGTGGCTTGTCAAAAGCAGCAAATGTATCATGTTTTCAAGGCTGAGCAGTGACCCAGGAAGGCAAGACAGGAAGTTCCTTGGGAATGGTCTGTAAACCAGGGCCAGGGACTAAGAAAAACAGGTAGACGAGTCCCCAGGAGCCTTAAATAGCCCCAAAGCATGAGCTACACACACGTCACTATACTCTGTCAGAACCTTTTAGAGCTGGCCAGGCATGGTGGCTAACACCTGTGATCCCAGCACTTTGGGAAGCTGAGGTGGGAGGATAGCTTGAACCCAGAAGTTTGAGACCAGCCTGGGCAACATAGCGAGACCTTCTCTCTACAAAAAATAAAATAAATACATAATTTAAAAATAGGCCAGGAGTGGTGGCTCACACCTGTAATCCCAGCAGGCAGATCACTTGAGGTCAGGAGTTAGAGACTAGCCTGGCCAACATGGTGAAAGCCCATCTCTACTAAAAATACAAAAATTAGTCAGGCAAGGTGGTAGGCATCTGTAATCCCAGCTACTTGGGAGGCTGAGGTGGGAGAATTGCTTGAACCTGGGAAGCGGAGGTTGCAGTAAGCTGAGATGGCGCCACTGCACTCCAGCCTAGGCGACAGAGCAAGACTCCATCTCAAAAAATAAAAATAAAAAAATTTTTTTTAATTAAAATTCAAAATAACTTTCCAGAGTTTCTAGAGGCACTAAGACACTGAAGTGTCAGAGAAAGCCATTTTACTCCTGAAGAAGTTCAGCACTGGGAAATTACTGGGCAGAAACGTGGCCCACCTGGCCTCCTCCTAGTCCCTAGGGCAGGCCAAACTGAAGTAGGTTTCTTCAGTTTCCTTCAGGTTTCTTCAGTAGATACCTGCTGAGCCCACAAGCCCAGGGAGTCTCCTGGGTCCTTGGTTCTTCTATGCAGCCCAGCCTCTTTGTCCAGTTAATTGGGGCAGAAGTGGGCACCTGACTCACAGGGAACCACTCCAGAGGCCAGGCTGGGCCAGTCAGATTCCTGAACTTTGGAATTAGGACAAGGAGGGGCCAGACTGCTCGCCACAGGTCCTGGTTGGGTAAGGAAATGTATATTTGCCAAGGAGGACTGCTTGGGACACGTGTCTGAGAGAAAGGAAACTGGTGTTTTGAGAGAAGTGGAGGGAAAGGTGGACATTTACCCAACACCAGTCCTGAGTGTAAGGTCCTTGTGTGACTTGCCTGCCCTTGAGATCTGTGAGATAGTTCCAACGCCTTATATTGAATTACATTTTTTGCTTAAACTAGCTGGAGTGGGCTTCTGTTTCATGTAAACAAATCAATCACTGATGTAGTGAGGCCTGACCTTCAAATTTTCCAGAATTAGACTTGGCAAGCCAGCATGATGGTAATGATGCTAATGACACCCCTGACGTTTGATTGGTGTTTTATAATTTAAAAGTCCCTAACATAGGGGTCATCACTCCAGCCTGGGATGGCTTGCCCCAGACCTACCTATGCTCCAGACTCGTTGCAAGGGCTCGCTCTCCCAAGAGCATAGCAGGAAGAGCCCAACTTTGAAGCCAGGCAGACCTGGGTTTACATTCTCATTTACCCATCTCTTAGCACCTATATGATCTTGGGTGAGTTATTTGACCTCTCTGAGCCTCACTTCCTCATTTCTGCAAGTTCAAAAGTAGGACAGTGTGGACCCTGAAGCCAGTTCCTGGCTCTGCCACCTACTGACTGATGATCTTGGGAAATAGCATCACTCCTAAAACTCACAATGTCTTCATCAATAAAGTGGGGTTAATAAAGCCTGTTTTACGTGGTTGTTGCAAGGTTTGAATGTGGTATGCAAAGTATTTAGCACTTTGGCACATTGTAAAAGTGCTCAGTGTGTGGTAACCATAATAGCAATTTATTATGTAAAAGTACCTAGATGAGGCTAGACACATAATTACTAATCAAAAATTATGTAATATAAAGTGCATACTGATCAGTGCAGAAGATCTGACTTGACCAGACTTAACAGGATCACTTGTAAAACAGGGGGTTTTAGTTGATCACAAGCTTTATGTGAGTCAACAGAAACCATCACAAAGCTAATGTGATCTCAGGCCATACTAAGAAAAGTTTTATCTCTAGAAGATGGGAGATGTTAGTCATGTCCACCTCAGTCCCTATCAGACAACACCTAGGGGTGGGGAGGGGGCAGGCTCTGGGAAGAGGACATGTGACCTCACAACTTTCCAAGAAAAATAAAATTTCTTTCTTGGCAAGTATACTTGTACATATAGATGCTCAAAAAACATTCCTCTATTTTTTTTTTCCTTTTTCACTTATGCCTTTGTCTTGGAGTAGTTAGAGAAAGCCACTGCAATCAAGACAGTGTGGTATTGGCATAAAGATGAATAAATTTAAAATGCCCGCCCTTTGGAAGACACAAGAGAATGCAAATACAATCTACAGACTGAGAGAAAATATGTGCAAATGATGTATGATATGGTTTGGTTTTGTGTCCCCACCCAAATCCCATCTCAAATTCTAATCCCCATATGTCAGAGAAGGGGCCTGATGGGAGACAACTGGATCATGGGGGCAAATTTTCCCCTTGGTGTTCTTGTGATAGTGAGTTCTCATAAGATCTAATGGTTTTAAAGTGTGGCTCTTTCTTCCCTCGCTCGCTCTCTGTCTCTCTCCTGTCACCATGTAAGATGTGCCTTGCTTCCCCTTTGCCTTCTGCCATTATTGTAAATTTCATGAGGTCTCCCCCCGTCACATGAAACTGTGAGTCAATTAAACCTCTTTTCTTTATAAATTACCCAGTCTCAGGTAGTTCTGTATAGCAATGTGAAAATGGACTAATACAGAAAATTGGTACCAGGAGTGGGGTACTGCTGTAAAAATTCCTGAAAATATGGAAGTGACTTTGGAACTGGGTTATAGGCAGAGGTTGGAACAGTTTGGAGAGCTCAGAAGAAGACAGGAAGATGTGGGAAAGTTTGAAACTTTCTAGAGACTTGTTGAATGGTTTTGACAAAAATGCTGATAGTGATATGGACAAGGAAGTCCAGGTTGAAGTGGTCTCACATAGAGATGAGGAACCTTTTGGGAACTGGAGCAAAAGTCACTCTTGTTATGCTTTAGCAAAGACACTGGTGGCATTTTGCCCCTGCCCTAGAGATACGTGGAACTTCAAACTTGAGATAAATGATTTAGGATATCTGGTGGAAGAAATTTCTAAGCAGCAAAGTGTTCAAGATGTGGCTTGAGTGCTTCTAACAGCATATAGTCATATGCATTCACAAATAGATGGTCTGAAATTGGAACTTATGTTTAAAAGGCAAGCAGAGCAAAAGTTTGGGAAATTTGCAGCCTGACCAAGCAGTAGAAAAGAAAAACCCATTTCCTGAGGAGAAATCAAGCTGTCTGGATAAATTTGCATAAGTAACAAGGAGCCAAATGTTACTTGCCAAGACAATGGGGAAAATGTCTCCAGGGCATTTCAGAGATCTTCATGGCAGTCCCTCCCATCACACGCCCAGAGGCCTAGAAGAGAAAAATGGTTTCATGAGCCAGGCTCAGGGGCCCTGCTGCTCTATGCAGCCTTGGGACATGGCACCCTGTGTCCCAGCCACTGTAGATCCACCTGTGGCTAAAAGGGGCCAAGGTATAGCTAAGACCGTGGCTTCAGAAGGTGCAACCTCCAAGCCTTGGTGACTTTCGTGTGGTGTTGTGCCTACAGGTGTGCAGAAGGCAAGAGTTTAGGAGACTCCGCCTAGATTTCAGAGGAGGTATGGAAACATTTGGATGTCCAGGCAGAAGTCTGCTGCAGGGGCAAAGCCCTCATGGAGAACCTCTGCTAGGGCAGTATGGGGGAAATTTGGGGTTGGAGCCCAACATTGAGTCCCCACCAGGGCACTGCCTACTGGAGCTGTGAGAAGAAGGCCATTGTCTTCCAGACCCCAGATACACTGACAGCTTGCACCATGTGTCTGAAAAAGCCACAGGTATTCAAGGTCAGCCTTTAAAAGCAGCTGTGGAGGCTATACCCTGTACAGCCACAGGGGTGGAACTGCCCAAGGCCTTGGAAACCCACTTGTTGAATCAACGTGCCCTTGATGTGAGACACGGAGTCAAAGGAGATTATTTTAGAGCTTTAAGATTTAATGACTGCCCTGTTGGGTTTTGGACTTGCATGGGGCCTGTGGCCCTTTTGCTTTGGTCAATTTCTCCCATTTGGAACAGAAACATTTAACCAATGCCTGTACCACCGTTGATTTTACAAACTCATAGGCAGAAGGGACTTGCCTTGTCTGTAATGAGACTTTGGACTTGGACTTTTGAGTTAATGTTGCAATGATTTAAGACTTTTGGGGACTGTTGGGAAGGCATAATTAGTTTTGAAATGTGAAAGGACATGAGATTTGGGAGGAGCCATGGGCAGAATGATCTCATTTGGCTCTGTGTCCACACCCAAATCTCATCTGGAATTATAATTCCCACGTGTTAAAGAAGGGGCCTAGTGGGAGGTGATTGGATCATGGGGCGGGGAGTTCTCCCTTCCTGTTTTCATGACAGTGAGTTAGTTCCTCTGAGATCTGATGGTTTTTAAGTGTGGCAGTTCCCTACCTCACTCTCTCCTCGCCACCATGTAAAATGTGCCCTTGCTTCCCCTTTACCTTCTGCCATGATTTTAAGTTCCCTGAGGCCTCCCCAGCCATGTGGAACTGTAAGCCAATTAAACCTCTTTTCTTGTCTTTTCTTTTTCTTCTTTTCTTTCTTTCTTTCTTTCTTTTTTTTTTTTTTTTTTTTTTTTTTTGACATAGAGTCTTGCTCTGTCACCCAGGCTAGAGTGCAATGGCATGGTCTTGGCTTACTGCAATCTCTGCCTCCCAGGTTCAATTGAGTCTCCTGCCTCAGCCTCCTGAGTAGCTGGGATTACAGGCACCTGACACCACACCTGGCTAATTTTTGTATTTTTAGTAGAGATGGGGTTTCACCATGTTGGTCAGGCAGGTCTCAAACTCCTGACCTCGTGATCCTCCCGCTTCGACCTCCCAAAGTGCTGGGATTATAGGCATGAGCCACTGCACCTGGTCAACCTCTTGTCTTTATAAATTACCCAGTCTCAAGTAGTTCTTTATAGCAGTGTAAAATGGGCTAATACAATATATTTGATAAAAGTCTTGTATCCAGAATATAAAAAGAACTTCCAAATGCAGTACTTAGAAAATAAGTAATGCAAATAGGGGCAAAATATTTGAACAGATACTTCACCAAAGAACATATCTAGGGACTGGGCATGTTGGCTTACACCTATAATCCCAGTGCTTTGGGAGGCTGAGGTGGGAGGATCACATGAGCCCAGCAGTTCAAGGTTACAGTGAGCTATGATCATACCACTGCATTTCAGCCTGGGCAACAGTGCAAGACTGTCACTAAGAAAAAAAAAGGGGGGGTATAAAAAACTGGGGGATAAACTAAACAGACCCTGAATCAGACTCTGTTCTCAAGGATCACCCAGGTTGGTGGGGAAGACAGGTGGGTCATCAATCAGTTCATTATGATCCAGAAAACCAAGGGAGAGACAGAAAGTGACAGGACACAGGGTGGAGAGGAAAAACACCCAGATCCAGTCTCCAACCCTGGACTCGGAATTAGTTAGCAAATAATATATGCTAGGTGCTGTACATAATCTGCCTCTTTTAAATCTTACCACAAACCCACATGTCAAGTAGCTATCTTGAGTCTCATTTTACAGATAAGGAAAACTGAGGCTCAGAGAAGCTAAGCAGTCCAGGGTCAGACCATTTGTTAAACCTCAGAATCTGGATTCCAGCTCGTCTGATTCCAAAATCAACCATGCTCTCCTGCCTCCCATTATAAAGTGTTGCACACTATAATTATACTTCTGAACCTTGACTGAGGGAGAAAGTTTATAATTTTTACTCTTTCCTTCCCAAGAGTGATCCTTTTTTAAGTAAAATAGAGACAAGCTCTCACTATGTTGCCCAGGCTGGTCTTGAACACCTGGGTGCAAGCCATCCTCCTGCCTTGGCCTCCCAAAGTGCTGGGATTACAGGTGTGAGCCACCCTGCCCAGCCCCAAGTGTTATTATTCTTTAAAAATATGTATACTTTTAGTTTATTATCAGCTTCAATAAAGCCCCCTAAATAAACAATGCATCTCATCCTCCAGAAAGGCTTCTCAGCATCACCAGTCCCAGTCCCCCCAGCTTACTCCAACACAGCACCAGCCCACAGTCAGCTACTAATTGCCTGTTGACTGGTCTGATTTCCTGATGTGAGTTCCAAGGGGGCAAAATCCATGTCAGGGGCTAGGAGGTCCCAGTAAGTATAAGTATTTGAGGAAGGGAGGAAGAGAACAAATTGAAGGCAGGGAAGAATTTTTTTTTTTTTTTTTTTTGAGACAGAGTCTCACTCTGTCGCCAAGGCTGGAGTACGGTGGCACAATCTCGGCTCACTGCAACCTCAGCCTCCCAGGTTCAAGTGATTCTTCTACCTCAGGCTCTCAAGTACCTGGGATTACAGGCGCCCACCGCCATGCCAGGCTAGTGTGTGTGTGTGTGTGTGTGTGTGTGTGTGTGTATTTTTAGGAGAGACGGGGTTTCACCATGTTGGCCAGGCTGATCTCGAACTCCTGACCTCAAGTGATCCACTCGCCTCAGCCTCACAAAGTGCTGGGATTACAGGCATGAGCCACCTTGCCCAGCCTTTAAAACCCATCATCATAAACACCATTGATTGAATATTTGCCCTCTGCCAGGCTCTAGCTCTACACTCCACTGTATGCATGATCTCCTTTAAACCTTTCAATCTGATGAGATGGATGATATTTTCATCCTCGATTTAGATTCGAGGAGACTGAAGTTCAGAGAGGGTGTCTCCTGCCCAGGATTGCACATCCAGGAAATGTTTGCTCTTAACCATTGCATTGCAACTTTGGGGCCATTTCCTCATGCCCTGGTAGGAGCAGAGGGATTAATTCATGACGTTGTTACAAGACATTCTAAATTGTGCCATCCCAAGTCCTCTCAGGCTCTTTGGGAGAAAATACTCAATCTTTCATGGCTTCTTAGCCCTGTCTGTCCCTTCTTCAGGGTGACATCCGAAGGGGAATGGAGTCGGGGGCTTGGATAGTCTTATGGTTGGGGAAGGAGCCTCCGACCCAGTACTGCCTCCTCTTTCAAGCGTCTGCCTTCTGCAGTGTGGCTGAGGCACACGTCCCCTCTGTCCTCTGGGCAGGTCCCCTGGCCTCTGCTGCCCATAACTATGTTCCTGGTCACAGCCTTCACACCCTGTCCTCTGACCCCAACCTTCTTCTTGCCCACTGTCTTCCTGAGCATTTCCATACCACCCCCCACCTCCTGGGATTCCCTCTTCACACCTCCATCCTGGAGGGCATGGGCTCTGCGAGGCTGCCCCTGGGACTGAGAACAACCCTTACATCAGGGCTATTCAAGGTGTGGTTCGTATCGGAGCTAGGCTCGGTGGCTCATGCCTGCAATCCCAGTGTTTTGGGAGTCTCAGGCAGGGGGATCACTTGAACCTAGGAGTTTGAGACTAGCCTGGGCAACACAGCAAGATCCCACCTCTACAAAAAAAATTTTAAAAATTAGCCAGGTGTTGTGGCACATGCCTGTAGTCCTAGCTACTCTGGAGGCTGAAGCAGGAGGCTTGCTTGAGCCCGGGAGTTTGAGGTTGCAGTGAGCTGTGATCAGGCTACTGCACTCCAGTCTGGGTGACAGAGCTAGACTTTGGCTCCTAAAAAAAAAAAAAATGTGGTTCATATCACCTAGGAAGTTGTTAGAAATGCAAATTCTCCAGCCCCACCCTGGAGCTACTGAATCAGAAACTCTGCAGGTGGGGCCCAGGCAGCCATCCCTGTTGGAACAAGCCCTCCAGATGATTCTGATGCACACTCAAATTGGAGAATCACTGCTTTGTCTCCTACCTTCCCTCCCTCCAGGGCTCATAGTAAAAAGTCCAGGCCCCAACTTGGCCAGACTCCAGATCTTGACATTGATTTTAGTTTTTTTTTTTTTTTTGAGACAGAGTCTCACTCTGTAGCCCAGGCTGGAGTGCAGTGGCACCATCTCAGCTCACTGCAAGCTCCGCCTCCCGGATTCAAGTGATTCTCCTGCCTCAGCCTCCCAAGTAGCTGGGACTACAGGCACCCACCACCATGCCTGGCTAATTTTTGTATTTTCAGTGAAGACGGGATTTACCATGTTAGCCAGACCGGTCTCAACTCTTGACCCCAGGTGATCCACCCACCTCAGCTTCCCAAAGTGCTGGAATTATAGGCGAGAGCCACTGCGCCCAGCCCAGATCTTGACATTTAAAAGGAGGTTTTGGGCCGGGCGCGGTGGCTCAAGCCTGTAATCCCAGCACTTTGGGAGGCCGAGACGGGCGGATCACGAGGTCAGGAGATCGAGACCATCCTGGCTAACACGGTGAAACCCCGTCTCTACTAAAAAATACAAAAAACTAGCTGGGCGAGGTGGCGGGCGCCTGTAGTCCCAGCTACTCGGGAGGCTGAGGCAGGAGAATGGCGTAAACCCAGGAGGCGGAGCTTGCAGTGAGCTGAGATCCGGCCACTGCACTCCAGCCTGGGCGGCAGAGCGAGACTCTGTCTCAAAAAAAAAAAATAAAATAAAATAAAATAAAATAAAATAAAAGGAGGTTTTGGGGTTCAGAAAAAAACTCTTTATGTCTCCCAAGTATGTAGGCCTTTACATTGAAACTCTGGATTCTGACACTATTAGGTCTCCTCTACTCTTTCAAAAAATCCATTTAGAAAGGCAAAGCTAAGGAGGGGCTGCTCGTCTGCTGCTGAACCTGCCCCCCACTGGAAGCAACAGATGCCTCAGCAGCAAGGGTGGAGAAGGTCAGGAACATGGCTGGGAATTCAAAATGCATGGAATAGTTTTCTTAGAATTTCTTTTCCCTATATATACAATGTGTTTTCAAGTCTCAGTTCATTTAATCTTCATGTCAACCCCCAGAGGTCTCACAATATCAACCTCACCCCCTGGTGCAGCGTCAGCCCGCGGACCTGAAGCCCATCTGTCAGGTCCTTGTTTTCTTTCATTCCCTCCTCTCTCCATTCTCTGCTGTCACTGCCTATATTCTGAGTTCACTATCCAAATTCAGCCACTTACTAGTGTGTGACTTTGTGCAAGTTTACTTAATCTCCTGTGTCTCAGTTTCTGTAGCACGCGAATTCCATAGTCAACATTCAAAAGAATGTATTGGGCACCTACAATACTTTAGGCCCTGGGGATATGGCAGTGAAGCAAATAAAGAAAAATCTCTGTCCTCGTGGAGCTGACATTCTAGTGGGGTGAGGGGAGGGGAGGAAAGGGGAGAGGAGAAGAGGAAGATAATAAACCAGAAAGTAAAATACAATGTATAAAATGTTTCAGATGGTGACATGTGGTATAAACAATAAACAGGGAAGGGGATACAAGGTGTCTGGGTAGAGGAGGAAGGTGAGGTTTTGTTTTGCTTTTGAGACAGGCTCTCGCTCTGTTGGCCAGGCTGGAGTGCCGCAGCAGGATCATGGATCACTGCAGCTTCAACCTCCTGGGCTTAAGGGATCCTCCTGCCTCAGCCTCCAGAGTCACCGGGACTACACGCTCGCACCACCACGCCTGACTAATTTTTAAATTTTTTATAGAGATGGAGGTATCCTTATGTTGCTCAGGCTGGTCTCAAACTCCTGGCCTCAAGCAATCCTCCCACCTCGGCCTCCCAAAGTGCTGGCATTACAGGTGTGAGCCACTGCGCCCAGCCAAGTTGTTATTTTTAATGGGTGGTTAAGGAGGATCCCACTAGTAAGATGACATTTGAACAGAAATTTGAAGGAGAAAATGACATGGATATCCGGAAAGATAGCATTCTAGGTAGAGGGAACAGCAAGTGCAAGAATTCTCAGGCTAATGGGAAAGCTGGCAAGGGGGTCAGTGTGGCTGGGGTAGAGTTGCGGGGAAGCATGTGGGAAGATAAGGGGCTGGGGAGACAGGGACTGGATCATGTTGGGATCTCTCTGCTATTCTCAGGACTTTGACTCTAGAGAGCTGGGAACAGGTTTGAGCAGAGGAGGAACCTGATCTAGCTTTTTATGTTAAGGCCACACTAGCTGCTGCATGAAGAATAGGTTGAAGGGGCAGAGGCAAGGAGCCCATCAGTAATGCAGCCGCTGCAGTAATCCAGGTAGGAAATGGTGGGGGCTTGGCCCACCTAGCAGCAGTCTGGAGGAGAGGGGTGAGCAGACCGGAGGGTATGTACTGAAGTTAGAACTGATGAGATCTGCAGATAGATCAGATGTGGGAAGTAAGAAGTGGAGGGTGGACAGGGATGACTCCAATGTTTTTAGCCTGAGCAACTGGAAGAGTGAAACTGCTATTGACTGAGATGGGGAAGACCGAGAGAAGCAGGTTTGGGGAGATCGTTTTTGGACTTGCGAAGGTTAAGATTCGATTGGACATTCAGTAGAGAAGCCAACTGACTATTGCACATATAGGTCTGGAGTTCAGAAGGGAGGTTCAGGCTGGAGATAGAAATGTTGGAGACTTTAGTGTATTGATGACATTTCTAGAAGGAGCTCATGAGAAAAT
Source organism: Theropithecus gelada (assembly GCF_003255815.1). NCBI lineage: Eukaryota > Metazoa > Chordata > Mammalia > Primates > Cercopithecidae > Theropithecus > Theropithecus gelada. Next base: position 68,594,392 of record NC_037668.1, on the reverse strand, counting down.
CGACTTCATCTGGGTGTTGTGGGAATTAGACAAGTTAAGCACCTGGCACATAGTAGGCATTCAATAAAGGTCAGCTATCACCAAGATCACTTTATGTTCCTTGCACTCCCCCACCAGCCTCTCACCACGGCCACCTCCATGCTGCCCTCCACACTGCTGGTCAGAGTGAGCTTTCTATAGCATAGACCTGATCATCCCTCCCTGCCCAAACCTGCAATGGCTCCTTATTGCTTACAGAATAAAGTGTGCATACTTCATAGACTTCACAGACTGTCCCTAAAGCCTTCCCTGATGGAGTCACTGTCACCCACACTAGCCCCAATTTCTGCCACCACCCCCCACCTCCCACCTCATTCTCCAGCAGTAATAGGGAACCCTTTGTTCACAGCTTGTCGTCTTTGAACATGTGGCCACCTATGCCTTGACTTGTCCAGCAGCAAACCCAAGTGATTCTCACATCCTCTAAGAAGCCTCCCTCTCCACCCAGAGGCTGTTCCCTCTTCCCTGCAGACCTGCCTCCTACCGTTACTAGTGTTCCTTCCACCCCTGTTCCTGCAGCACCAAACACTGAGCCTGACACAGGCAAGGGGCTGGGGGAGGGTAAATGAACAAAGGAGGAAGAGCTGATTTTCCATGATGGGTTTTTTATTTTTAGCATGTTTGAGTTCATGAAGACCCAGAGAGGCGCAGGCACTTGCTCAGGTCACTCAGCTGGTGAACTCTGTGGCCAGGAGTGGACTCCAGGCTTGTCTGATTCAAAGCTCTTGGCTCAAGCACATGTGCATGCACAGGCACGCACACAGGAAAACACACACACCCACGCACGCACACACACAGAACAATCTCAGGGCAACTGGTGGCTGGGGGTTCTCTTGACCTTCCAGTTGTTCCCTTCTTGGGAATGGATCCAGGGAGAGGGTTAAGGATTTAGATTCAGAATAGGCATTCACTTGTTCGTTTAAAAAAAAATTGTAAAGACCCAGTCTCCCTATGTTGCCCAGGCTGGTCTCAACCTCCTGGGCTCAAGTGATCCTCCTGCCTCAGCCTCCCAAAATGCTGGGATTACACGCATGAGCCACTGCATCTGGCCAGTAGTCACTTGTTTATTCAGTAAGTCATTCGCTCATTCGTTCTCTCACTCACTCATTTACAATCAATCATTTGTTCTACTTCCAATTTTTACTCACAGCAGATTAAAACCCTACCTCCTAAGAGCTGAATCTGAGGAGAGCCTGGTCAGGAAACAAGGCAGCACAGGGCCAGGAAAGGAACACTAAGGGCTAGTGGAGGACCTTGAAGGGTGAGAGGAGTTTACCAGATGACCTTGGAAAAGGATATCCTGACATGTGGCTGCAGCATGTGCAAAGACCCAGAGACTTGAAACCACCACTGAAAGGAGGGCACCTGGGGAGGTGGGAGGAGTGGCAGATGATCACTGCGAGCAGAAGGTTGGAGACATGGGCAGGGGTCAAGGTCAAGATTAATTTGGGAGTTAGGTATGGAGGAGCAGGGTTAAGGTTTAGGTTGGGTTTAGGATTAGAGATTAGATCTTGAAATCAGATCATTTCTTTTTAACCTGCCTTTTCCAGAAGGATTTCATGTGGCTTGTATCAGTGATAAAGATCTAGGGTTATGATTAGGCCTGCCAAGAACCTAAGGATCGGGAATGGGCTTTATGGTTGGGATCCAAGGTGCAGTAAAAATGAGGTACTCGAGGGAGCAAAGCCAATGCTTGACGTGGGCATAGGTTTTCATTTTCTTTCTTTTTTCTTTTCATTTTTGAGACAGGGTCTCACTCCGTCACCCAGGCTGGAATGCAGTGACACAATCTCGGCTCACTGCAACCTCCGCCTCCTGGGTTCAGGCAATTCACCTGCCTCAGCCTTCTGAGTAGCTGGGACTACCTGCGCCCACCACCACCAGGGTAATGTTTTTGTTTGTTTGTTTTGAGATGGAGTTTTGCCCTTGTTGCCCAGGCTGGAGTGCAATGGTGCAATCTCAGCTCACTGCAACCTCCGCCTCTCGGGTTCAAGCGATTCTCCTGCCTCAGCCTCCCGAGTAGCTGGGATTATAGGTGCCTGCCACCACGCCCAGCTAATTTTTTTGTATTTTTAGTACAGATGGGGGTTTCACCATGTTGGCCAGGCTCGTCTTGAACTCCTGACCTCAGGTGATCCGCCCGCCTTGGCCTCCCAAAGTTCTGGGATTACAGGCGTGAGCCACCGAGCCAGGCCTGTTTTGTACTTTTTGTAGAGATGGCGTGGTGGGGAAATCTGGGCCTTGCTATGTTGCCCAGGCTGGTCTCCAACTCCTTAACTCAAACAGTTCTCCCGCCTAGGCCTCCCAAAGAGCTAGGATTACAGTTGTGGGCCACTACTCCCCGCAGGTCTTCATTGTCCTCCTTTCTGAAGCATGCCATCTCCTGGCTGCCTAGTCTTGAGACTTAACCTCTGGGCCTCCTGATGCCCACCTACTAAACTGCTATGCAGATGAAGCGTCTTGCACATCTCCTCTGGGTCAGGCACCACCGGGCAGGACGGATGTTCTCACCTACTCCCGCAATGCCCCAATGTTGAGCCGTAATGGAACAGTTTAATCCACACCACCGGCATACATTAGGTGCTCGGTCCAGGCTAGTTCTCTTCCCTTCACTCATTTCCCCACAAAGCCCCTTCGTGGCTGGGGCCTCCCAGGTGTGCTGACTCACCTGTCTAGAGGAACGGACTGCGCCAGGGCTTGTAGCGCTCGGGCCCCGCCACCCCCTGTCCCCGCCCGTCCCGGGCCAGCGCGGTGCAGCCGGGGTCCTGAGTTGCCCCAGGCGGGGAGCAGAGCAATTATCCTAATTACAGCCCGGCCTCTGCTGTGGTGGCGAGCGCGGCCACGCCGTCCCGAGAACGCCCCCGACCCAGGGCTGGAGCGTGGGAACCGCCGTGCCCTCTGCCCCGGGCGGCGGCAGCAGCCGCGTCGGGGACCCGCCCGCCCGCCAGGCCGCGATGGGTGATAAGCCCGCGCCGCCGCTCACACCCGCGGCTAATGACCTGGCTGCGCTCGGCGCGCTCTGCCCCCCTTTCATCTGCCCCTTTCATCTGCTCCCTCCCAGCGCCCCGCGCCCATCAACTCCGCATCCCCATACCTGGGTGGGGACAGCGGCGGGGCCCGCAGCCCCTACTGCCAGGAGCGGCGAGTGGCCAAGCGCGCGAGGAGGTTCCAACGCGCCCAGGGTGCAAAGGAGGGAGACTCCGGGTGCCTGGCCCGCAGGGTCCACGCACACACGCTCATTCATTCATCCGTTCGTTCGTCCACGCACCCACTCACTCAGTCACTCGTTCATTTATTCACGACACAAACGTTTTCTAAGTACCCGCTAGTGACTGTTTCCTTTTCTGTAAATTGGGAATAATAATACTATGTAGGCCAGTTGTGGTGGCTCATGCCTGTAATCCCAGCACTTTGGGAGGCCGAGGCGGGCGGATCACGAGGTCAGGAGTTCGAGACCAGCCCAGCCAACATAGTGAAACCCCGTCTCTACTAAAAATACAAAAATTTATCTGGGCGTGGTGGCGAGTGCCTGTAATTCCAGATACTCAGGAGGCTGATGCAGGAGAATCGCTTGAACCCATGAGGTGGAGGTTGCAGTGAGCCGAGATCATGCCATTGCACTCCAGCCTGGGCGACAGTGCATGACTCTGTCTCAAAAAATAAATAAATACATACATACATACATACATAAAAATAATAATAATATGAACGTCACAGGATCATTCTAAAGGTTAAGATGGGCATGGGGAGGAAAGAGATGGCTCATTTATTAAGTACTTGTTCTCTCCAAATACTCACTAGCTCACACTTCTCACAGCAGCCCTGAATTAGGTAAAACCCTGTTTTACAGACGTGGAGACTGAATCGCCAAATAACAGGAGTGTCAAATAACAGGAGTGTCAGACTTTTGTCCTTTGAAGCAGCTCCCACTACACCACAAAGTGAGTACGCAGTTAATGTCTGTTGCACCAAATAAGAAAAATAATCACTATAAAAAAGAAAAAACATAAAAAAAGAAAAAGAACACTATTGCATTTGACTATAAAAAAATTAGAGCCGCCGAGGTGTTGATGCCTAAGAAGAACTGGATTGCCATTTATGAACTCCTTTTTAAGGAGAGAGTCATGGTGGCCAAGAAGGATGTCCACATGCCTAAGCACCCGGAGCTGGCAGATAAGAATGTGCCGAACCTTCATGTCATGAAGGCCACCTCAAGTCTCTCAAGTCCGGAGGCTACGTGAAGGAACAGTTTGCCTGGAGACATTTCTACTGGTACCTTACCAATGAGGGTATCCAGTATATCTGTGATTACCTTCATCTGCCCCCGGAGACTGTGCCTGCCACCCTACGCCGTAGCCGTCCAGAGACTGGCAGGCCTCGGCCTAAAGGTCTGGAGGGTGAGCGACCTGCGAGACTCACAAGAGGGAAAGCTGACAGAGATACCTACAGAGGGAGTGCTGTGTCACCTGGTGCTGACAAGAAAGCCGAGTCTGGGGCTGGGTCAGCAACCGAATTCCAGTTTAGAGGCGGATTTGGTCGTGGACGTGGTCAGCCACCTCAGTAAAATTGAAGAGGATTCTTTTGCCTTGAATAAACTTACAGCCAAAAAACCTTAAAAATTCTTTTTTTTTTTTTTTTTTTTTTTTTGAGACGGGGTCTCGCTCTGTCGCCCAGGCTGGAGTGCAGTGGCCGGATCTCAGCTCACTGCAAGCTCCGCCTCCCGGGTTCCCGCCATTCTCCTGCCTCAGCCTCCCGAGTAGCTGGGACTACAGGCGCCCGCCACCTCGCCCGGCTAATTTTTTGTATTTTTTAGTAGAGACGGGGTTCACCGTGTTAGCCAGGATGGTCTCGATCTCCTGACCTCGTGATCCGCCCGTCTCGGCCTCCCAAGGTGCTGGGATTACAGGCTTGAGCCACCGCACCCGGCCAAAACCTTAAAAATTCTTTAAAAATTTTTAAAAAATTAAAAAGGCCAAGCACAGTGGCTCATGCCTGTAATCCCAGCACTTTGGGAGGCCGAGGCAGGAATATTGCTTGAGCCCAGGAGGCTGAGGCTGCAGTAAGCCAAGATTGCACCACTGCACTCCAGGCTGGGTGACAGAGGGAGACCCTGTCTCAAAATAATAACAAATAAATAAAATTTAAAATACATTAATAAAAAAGAAATATACATATTTTATATATATATAAGAAAAACAGCCAATATTTCTGGAGCATTTATGCTGTGCCAGGCACTGTGCTAATTACTTTCTATGCATTATCTCATTTAATACTTGCAAAAACCTCAAAAGCTGGGCATCATTATGGTATTCCCATTTTACAGATGAGGAAACTAAAGCAGAGAGAATATGTCACTTGCTCAAGGCCACACAGTTAGCAGTGGCTGAAGCCAGGTTTGCACCCACCCAGGCAGGCAGGGCCACTGAGGCTCTTCGCTATGCAGTCGAAATACGGCAGCCCCATTGTTGGGCGCTTCGGCTCACACCTGTAATCCCAGCACTTTGGGAGGCTGAGACGGGCAGATCAGGAGGTCAGGAGATTGAGACCATCCTGGTTAACATGGTGAAACCCCATCTCTACTAAAACTACAAAAAAATTAGCCGGGTGTTGTGGCAGGCTCCTGCAGTCCCAGCTACTCGGGAGCTGAGGCGGGAGAATGGCGTGAACCAGGGAGGCAGAGGTTGCAGTGAGCTGAGATTGCGCCACTGCACTCCAGCCTGGGTGACAGAGCGAGACTCTGTCTCAAAAAAAAAAAAAAAAAAAAAATAGAGCAGCCCCCTCTCCTCCCCATCTCTCGGTGTCCCTTCCAGCCTAAGCTTAGGCACAGAGCCACTGAATGCCTTCTCTTTGGCCCAGCTGCTTCTCTCCCCAGGGACCAGCTCAAAATTCTCAGGGTGTTCCCTGAGATCTGGTTTTGAGATCTGGTGCAGAGGAAAGGCATGAAATAGAGATGGGTAGCCTGAACTTTTAAACTCTCCAGGCCTCCATTCCTAAGCTACAAAATGAGGTCAGCAGTCCTTGTTCTGTTTCCCTCACAGCACTGTGGCCCATTTGTTGTTCTTTAGTTTGCTAATTTCCTTCATTTACTGGGAACATTTCTTTTCCTTTCTTTTTTTTTTTTTTTTTTTTAGACAGAGTCAGTCTGTTGTCCAGGCTGGAGTGCAGTGGCGCAATCACGGCTTGCTGCAGCCTCGACCTCCCAGGTTCAAGTGATCCTTCTGGCTCAGTCTCCTGAATAGCTGGGAATATAGCCACGCGCTACCATACCCAGCTAATCTTTTTATTTTTTGTAGAGATGGGGTCTCCCTATGTCGCCCAGGCTGATCTCAAACTCCTGGGCTCAAACAATCCTCCCACCTCGGCCTCCCAAAGTGCTGGGATTACAGGCATGAGCCACCATAACTGTCCTACTTAGAACATTTCTTGAGTGCCAACTATGAATTTGGTGCAGGGCTAGGGAGACTAACCATCCAGGTTTGCCCGGGACTGAGGAGTTCCTAGGACGCAGGATGTGCTGAAACTGAGACAGTCCTCAGCATACCAGCATGGTGGGTGTGTACTGGGTACTGGGGATTTGTGCTGGGTACTGGGGATTTGAGGAGCATCATGGCCTGGGCCTGGCCTAGTCCCTCTGGAAACTGGAAAGGCTCCTGCCCACAAGGAGGGATGCGCCATGCGAGCTGTTGGCACTGGGAGCAGGGAGAGGGTGAGGTACCCTGGCAATGTGCTGTGCTCAGCTTTTTCCCAGTTCCCTGGCTCCAGGCCCAAGCGGATTCGGCAAAGCAATCCTACCCATTGCTTGGCTGGGAAAGTCAAGGCTGGAAGTGGCTTTCCCACAGCAGCTGCCATGAGTCAGTGCCCAGGGGCAGGGTGGTCAATCCCACCTCCAGTCACCCACTCCCCATGTGAGCAGGCCACTTTACCTCTCAGAACTGCCTCCCATCCTTACCTGGGGGTGGAGAGGAATGGGACTGGGTGATCACCAAGCCTGGTAGTGACCTTCTGTTTCAGAAAACCTTTCCAGGAACCCTCCACTTCACCAGGAATTCAAAGGCACAGGTGCCTACCAAGAACTTGGTCACTGCTTAGTTTTTGGCAATAACCAGGTGAGGACATGTCAGAAAGCACCTAGAAAGATGGGCTTTTGAAATCAGACAGAACAAGCCATAACCCCAAATGGTCACTGAACCTCTCTGAGCCTCATTTTCCTCCTCTGTAGAATGGGAGCAGTACCACCTACCTCTCACTCTAGTGGGAGTGAATGAGATCCTGAAGATGAGGAGACAAACCAGATGCTCAGGACACACCAGTCCCCTTCCTGCCCCTCCACCATCTGCTACTCGGTGACCCAGCTGGCCTGGTCTCAGCCTGATAGCCCCTTCGTCCGCTCTCTGCCTTCTCCTCTATTCACTAACAAGCCTTCATTGGCTGCCTACCATGTGCTTGTCTTTTTAGGAACTCAGGTGAAGCAGACAGATTTTTTTTTTAAACAGACTCTCTGGCCGGGCACAGTGGCTCAAGCCTATAGTCCTAGCACTTTGGGAGACAGAGGCAGGAGGATCTCTTGAAGCTAGGAGTTCGACACCAGCCTGCACAACAAAGGGAGACCTTGTCTTTATTAAAAAAAAAAAAAAAAAAAAAAAGGAATCTCCTTTCCCTTTCTTATAGGGGAAGTCAAGGCAACTTCTGGGAGGAGAAAGAGCAGCAGTGGCCATGGCCCCTGGGAAAATAGGAGACCAGTTCCCTCATACTGCCCCTTTCTTGGACTGTCACCCTCTTCCTGGAGGCCCTTTCCCTTCAGCTGCTGTCTCTCATCATCACTAACATCCCCCACCCCCAGCCTCCCCACCCCACTGCTCCTTCTGTTCAGACATCTCCTCCCCCAGGGAGGCCTGCCCTGGGTCCCCAGGCAAAATTAACTATTTCTTCCCCCATGAAGTCTCAGCAAAGTTTCTCCTTCTCAGGGCCTCTACCTCTTATCTGTGTAGCTTGCAGGGTCTAGCTCATTGTTGGCAGCCATGAGTATGGAGAGAGGAGAATCAGAAGGTAAGGGGTGGGCCTAAGTCTACATTGCAGTTTGGGAAGTTAACAAAAGAATTCCTGTCCACTCTGTGCCCAGGCTGTGACATTCCCTCCAGAAAGGGAGAAGGTGACAGAGGAGAGGAAGTCGCCAGGGTAGGGTCCATTCTACATCCTTCCAGTGTCTTCCTGTGTAAAAGGAAGGTGTAAAACCCCTTGCCCCTGTTTTACACCCTGAGGCTGGCTGTCAGCAGCCTGTCTCCATTGGTGGGAGCCTGCTGGAATGGGGGAGTTTCCCAGACTGGGATGCACACGTGAGGGCATCAACTTTGCTAGGAGCAGTGGGTCTCCTCCAGGAAAGTCATTTCCTTGTGTGTGAGGGGCTTGACCAGATGTCCTGAGAGTCCTTCCAAAGGCAATCTTAGGATGCAGAAATGCTGAGATTTCTACATCTTCATTTCCAGAATCTGTGGTCTGAAATGGTTCTGTCCAATGTTATAGCCATGAGTCACATGTGGCTATTGAGCTGTTGGTATGTGGCTAATAAAAATTGTGGTGTAAGGCTGGGTGCAGTGGCTCACACCTGTAATTCCAGAACTTTGGGAGGCCGAGGCAGACAGATCACCTGAGGTCAGGAGTTCGAGACCAGCCTGGCCAACATGGTGAAACCCCATCTCTACTAAAAAATACAAAATTAGCCAGGCGTGGTGGCACATGCCTGTAATCCCACTACTTGGGAAGCTGAGGCAGGAGAATCACTTGAACTCAGGAGGCGGAGGTTGCAGTGAGCCAAGATCACACCACTGCACTCCAGCCAGGGCAACAAGAGTGAAACTCCATATAAAAAAAAAAAAAAAAAAAAAAAAAAAAAGGTGATGTAAGTAAAAAATACACATTGAATTTCAAAGATCTAGTACAAAAACTGTGAAATGTCTCATTAATCGTTTGTGTATTAATTACAGGTTGCAATCATTAATTACAGGTTGCAATGATATTATTTTGGACATACTGGGTTAAATAAAATTTGTTATTAAAATTATTTCACTTGTTTCTCTTTACTTTCTTAAGCGTGGCTACTAGAACATTTCCAATTTCATATGTGACTCACATTTATATTTCTTTCTTCTTCTTCTTCTTCTTCTTTTTTGAGACAGAGCCCAGGTTGGAGAGCAATGGTGTCATTTCGACGCACTGCAACCTCCGCCTCCCAGGTTCAAACGATTCTCATCCCTCAGTGACATGAGTAGCTGGGATTACCGGCACGTACCACCACACCCAACTAATTTTTGTTTTGTTTTGTTTCGTTTTGTTTTTTCAGTAGAGATAGGGTTTCGCCATAATGTCCAGGTTGGTTTCAGACTCCTGGGCTTAAGATTCGCCTGCCTCGGCATCGGAAAGCGCTAGGATTATAAGCGTGAGCCACTGCACCTGGCCCACATTTATATTTCTATTTCACAGCATGGTCACCCAACTAAGCCAAGACTTCCCTGGGCTCCTATTAGCTTTGGGGGTGTGAGAGTATTATTCTCTTCCTAGGAGAGAAACACCAAACCCTGATACCTTATGAGAAAGTGCTGTTTCCTCCTCCCAAATAAAGACTACCCCAAATCTCCTCTTCTGCCTTAAGGCTAGTTGCTGGGGAGGTGAGGAACAGGACCCATCTTCTCATGCTATTCTCCCTCCCTCCACAAAGAAAACAGAATTCAGGCCAGGCACAGTGGCTCAGGTCTGTCTCTAATCCCAGGGCTTTGGGAGGCTATAGTGGGGGGATCACTTGAGGCCAGGAGTTTGAGTCCAGCCTGGGCAACAAAGTGAGACCCTCACTGCTACAAAAAAATAAAAAATAAAAATAATAATTAGCGGGGCATGGGGTCACTCTCCTGTAGTCCCAGCCACTCTTGAGACTAAGGAGAGAGGATCACTTGAGCCCAAAATTTCGAGGTTACAGTGAACTATGACCACATCACTACACTCCAGCCTGAGTGACAGAGGGAGACTCTGTCTCTAGAAAAAAAAAATAAAAAGAGAAAACAGAATTCAGACAGGACTGGGAAATTCCTTCCCAGGCTTGGCTTCCAGCCCAGCAAGAGCCAGGCTGTCGCACCCAAAGGAAACCCCCAGCTGCCCCTTCCTGCCTGGCCCAACCCTGCCCCCAAAGTCTAAGCCATGCTGGGAGGCCCCTGAGGAACTACAGGAAGTGTCCTCCCAGCTCCCCCATCCCATAGGCCCCAGCCAGGACAGTACAAGGCTGAGCATTTAAGAGGGCACATGACTCTCCCCCCAGGGAATTTACACATCAGCCAGGGGGGTGGGGCCAACCCACAGAGTAACTGGAGATGATCACACAGTAGCCTCCATCTGCTGGGAAACAGCAGGCCTTTAATGAAATGTGGGTAGATGCAGGCACTGTGTCTCCCTGCCCCACCTCCACCAATATTCTTTTCCTCATTTTGAGAAGGAAATGAAGACAGGGCACAGTGGTTAATAGCAAAGCCTTAGCATTCAGTCAGGCATAAGTTTAAACCCCAGTTCAGCCGTTGCTTGTTGTGTGACTTTGAGCACTAACATCCCTAACTCTGAAGAAATTCCTACCATTGAACTGAAACCCATTTTCCAGTGCTGTCCACCCACTGATCCCAGATTTGTTTTCTCAGGTGACCCAGAACCTTCCACTGCCATTGCCTAGTGAGAGTCATCTAGAGGCCTGAAGACAGTGAGATCAAGGGCCCCCAGAGGCTTTCCTTCTCTGGGTTAGCATTCCAGATATTTCCTTGGAGTGCCTCCATCCTGCCCACCCCTCACTCTACTGGAACCCCCCCAGGAACTCAGTATGAGAGGCAGACCATTGTGGTCATTAAGTGGGTGGATTCTGGAGTCAGACAGCTGTGGTGTAAGTCCTGGTTGCACCTCTTTTTAGCTGTGTAGTCTTGGGCAAGTTACTTCACCTCTCTGTGGCTTGTTTTCAGTTTCCTCACTTCAAAACAGAGACAATAATAGCTCTGATGGGATTGTTGTATTGTAAGGATGAAGTCAGTTAACACATGTTAAGCCTTAAAACAGTGCTTGGGATATAGTTTTGCTCATATGTCATCTATCATGTGCATTGTGATGGAGTGCCCTCCCCACTCCATTACAGTTGATTGGTCCAAGGGGAGGCTTGACCTAAGCTGGGCCAATGAGTCTTTTCCCAGGGATTTTTAGATCTGAGATGCAGAAAATGGAATCAGTTTTTCACCATTATCTTGAAGATGCAAGCTATAAAACTCAAACTTTTTCTCTGCACCATGAAGAAAATCAATGTGCTATGAAAGAGAAGGAAGCTAATGTGCAGAAAAAAGGAAAGACATGAGACAGAACAAGAGAGTCCTGGTTTCAGTTGCTCCTAAATACCAGCTCAATCCCAGCTCTTCTTAAAACGTCATTGTTTGCAACAGTGTTTGCTGTATAACAAGGACTTCAAATTGTTACGGCTTAGGGCTTAAAGCTGGAATTGTTTATTAGCTCATGATACTATATGCTGCAGTTTGGCTGGGCTCAGTTGGGTGATTCTTCTGCTCTTATCTCCTGGGCTCATTCATGCAGCTGTAGTCAGCTGATGGCTTAGCTACAGCTGGATGGTCCAGGGTGGCCTGAAGGTGACCTAGCATTTACCCCATGTTCTAGGTCCTATGGGGATACCAGAGTAGAGAAAATTAATATTTACCAAGTCCTACTTTGTGTTAGGTCAATGATGGAAATTTTAGTTGCATTATCTCATTTAATCCTCCTAATTGCCTGGTCACATAACTCTGGTTAATATCATCCCCATTTTACAGATGAGGAAACTGAGGTTCCAAGAGAAATAATTTGCCTAAAATTTCAAGACCTAGAGGCACAGAGTTGGAATTCAAGCACAGGACTCCTGAGTGTCTGCAGAGCTCATGCTCTTGCACTGCACCATCCTGCTCTTCCCACACCAAAGAGTAAAACTTAGCTCTACCTGTTTGCGTAGTGTCTCAGAAAACAAAAACAAAAACAAAAAAACTTGGCTCTTCCCTCATGCTGCTTAAAGTGTGGCCAAGTAGACTGAGTGGATCCGACATCCAACGGTGTCAGATTCAATGACATTCATTCAGTAAAGGTTCCCCCATACCTATTTTGTACTGGGCATCATGTTAGCTATTAAGGATGAGGAAATGACTCAGACACAGGATGCAGCAGCAGCAGCAGCGTGGAGGAGGAAATGATTAATCCTGCCTGGTTTGGGCTCAGCATTGACTCGTTTATCAGCCTGACTCTTAAGGAATGGGTGATGCTGGTGAGGAAACGCAGTTCAGAGCAAACTCCCCTTTCCACAGATGTGCAAGAAGGTCTCTGAGTCCCAGTTATGTGGTAATCAGAGGTCAAGTTCATCATCTGGCCAGATGCAGTGGCTCATGCCTGTAATCCCAGCACTTTGGGAGGTTGAAGCATGAGGATTGCTTGAGGTCAGGAGTTCAAAACCAGCCTGGTCAATATAGTGAGATCCTGTATCTAAAAATAATAATAATAATAATTTTTAAAAGAGAGAGAGAAAGGAAGGAGGAAAGATGAATTGGTCCCAGCCAATTACTCCACAGAGTCAGTCTCATATTGAGGCAAGGGGACCAGCCTTTTATACCCCTCACTAGTCTGTCCCCAGGACTGGCAAGGACTAGGGCTGGAGAGATGGGAAACTTCTATTTGGCTGAGGACAATTCTCAAGAGAAGGGGGCAGCTGTGATTGTTAGTAGTCTACATCATGACAGCTGGGAAAGGGGATCTGGACAGGGCAGCAACAGCATCCATTCTGGGAAGTCTCGGTGTACTTACATTGTAATTCACACAAACAACTTTACAGGCACAAGCCAACTCACTTTTCTCTCTTTTATGTATTTAAATGCAATATTAGGGGGCCGACGCAGGAAACTTGCTTGAGCTCGGGAATTTGAGATCAGCCTGGACAACATAGCAAGACCTCATCTCTACTACAAAACAAAAAGAAAAAGAAAGGATAAGAAGAAAGAAAGAAAGAGAGAGAGAGAGAGAGAGAAAGAAAGAGAAAGAAAGAAGGAAAGAAAGAAAGAAAAAGAAAGAAGGAAAGAAAGAAAGAAAGAAAGAAGGAAGGAAGGAAGGAAGGAAGGAAAGAAAGAAAGAAAGAAAGAAAGAAAGAAAGAAAGAAAGAAAGAAAGAAAGAAAGAAAAGAGGGAGGGAGGGAGGGGAAAAAAAAAGGCTGGGTGTGATGGATGGTGCATGCCTATAGTCCCAGGTACTCCAGAGGCTGAGGCAGGAGGATGGCTTAAGCCCAGAAGTTCAAGACTGCAACTTGTGCCATTGGCATATGATTTTTCCACTTGGCATATGATTGTGTCATTACTCCAGCCTGGGTGACAGAGCAAGACCCTGTCTCAAAAAAAAAAGAAAAGCAATATTAAATTATACAGTTTGTACTTTGTATATAGTGTAAGTATATGCTTTTTCCATATACTGCATATATGTTTTTTCATATACTGCATATTACTATGTAGCATACGTAAAAACATACCTATTACTATAAGGATTGAACTCACAAAAATGTAATATGCTCCTTACTGAATTTTTTGGTTTTTTTGAGACAGACTCTTGCTCTGTCACCCAGTGGCATGATCTGGGCTCACTGCAGCCTCTGCCTCCTGGGTTCAAGCAATTCTCCTGCCTCAGCCTCCCAAGTAGCTGGAACTCCCAAGTAGCATGCCATTACATCTGGCTAATTTTTTTATTTTTATTTTTAGTAGAAATGGGGTTTCTCCATGTTGGCCAGGCTGGTCTCAAACTCCTGACCTCAAGTGAGCCACCCACCTCAGCCTCCTAAAGTGCTGGGATTATAGGCATGAGCCACTGCGCCCAGCCTCCTGACTGAATTCTTAAGGACCGCACATGACTTTGCCTTACCTGCTGATTTTAGAACTTAATGCCCTTGCCTCCTTTACGTGTGACTCTACTACAGCTGATTGAGCCCCTCCTGACTTCCCTAATCTCCCTCTTCCACAGGGTCACAGGGTTTTGGTCCTGATGGGCCATGCAGGGTGACTTCCTGGCTCCAGTGGCTTACCATCCCACTTGAGACACAACCCAAACTCTTGATTTGGTGCCCCAGTGATCTGACTCTTGCCTACCTGCCTGATGGTCGATGCTCAGCTCACCGCCCTCCAGCCTCAGGGCTGTCATTCAGTTCTTCAAACCTAACAGATTTTCCTACCTGGGCACTTGCACACACTGCCTTCTTTGCCCCCAAACATCTTCCTTCTCTTCATGGCAGAGTTGGCTCCTCCTCCCCGTCAGAGTTCAACCTGTTGACACCGCTCTCGGAGGCCTTCCCTGACCCTTCTTTCTAACATAAGTTCACATCACCTTGCTTGTTTCCTTCCCAGCCCTTGACAGTTTGTAATTGTTTGGGTTTTTTTCCACTCGGTTCTTGACTCTCTTGTCACTAAATTATAAGCTCCATGATATCAGGGAGTGCCTGGCGCACAGTAGGAGCTCAGCAACTGTTCTTTTGAAGGAAATAATGAATGAATGAATGAATGAATGAATGAATGAATGAATGAATTCACTGCCATGCCCCAGCAAGTCACCTCAAATCCATTCCATACTTTCCACTGGCAAAAGAGAAAGTTCCGATAGAAGGAGCATCCCTTTCCCGCTCGGAATGCTTCCATTGTCCCTCCCGACCCACAGAGGCAAGCTGACAATCACTTGCCTGAGCAGGCAAGTGTAGGGCATGAGGTTAAAAGACCCTGGTTCAAGTCCCACTCTTGTCACTTGCTAGCGAGGCAACAATAGCCAAACCAAGCCTCTCTGAACGTCAGTTCCTTTCTGTAAAATGGGGGAAACACCTCCTGCCATTTCTCCCTGGGTTGCAGTGAGATGACACAGAAAGCTCTGCACAGATGATTTTCAGTGTTCTGAGTCCTGACTTTCAAAGGTCTTCACCCTTCACGACTGATCTCTCCCTCTCTCAACACCCATTTTTCCTGCCTCACCCAGCTACTGGTACTTCCTGAACGTCACTCTGTACATTCACACCGTGGTGCGTTCCCTCAAAAGTTGTGCTGTTTGTTTGGAGAGCCCGTTTCCTGCCTTCTTCATCTGTCCAGATCCTGACCATCCTGAAGTTCCCCTGCCTCTGGGCTCACTTTATCTCTGATGTCTGCTTTACACCAGTGAATGTCTTCCTCACTGCACTCTGAGCCCCTTCTCTGGGTCCTAACTGCTAATCCCAACACCACACTGTACTGCTCCATCTGACTAGGTCCTGTGCTCAACGATGGGACTTCACAGTGGAGGAAGACCCCCCTCCACCTTCAAGAGGGCCACCATCTATTGGGATCAGAGAGGCTGAAAAGCACTTGACCACTTATTTGCAGGCTAGGAGAGCCGAGTGGTTAGGTACACTTGCACTGATGTCAGACATACCTGACTTTGAATCTCAGGATGTGTGGAACAGAAACCTAACTAAAATGGCTTCATTAAATAGGGGGTGATTTTTTCAAATAGTTAAGAAGACCAAGGTAGGAATCCAGGGCTGCTACAGAGTTTCCATGGCACATGGAGGGTTCAGGCTTCAACTAGATTTCCCTCTGCCTTCCTTAGCATGGGCCATCATTTTTCTTCTCTGTACCTGTTTTCTCATTTATAACATGGGAATAATAGTATCTTCCTTATAGAGTTGTTGTAAATATTAAATGAGTTGATGTATGCAAAGAACTTAAAACAGTACCTGGCTCTATATTAAGTGCTCTATAAGTGTTAGCTGTTATTGTTACTATTGTTCTGTCCTTATGCAGAAAAAACAGCTGCTGCTTTTCTAGGCATCACATCCTCATCCCTGGCAGATAGAGGAAAGGCAAAGCACAAAAAGTTAGTGCTGGCTGAAACCATCTTTGTTTTTCCCTTCAATTGAGGGGAAATCTATGTAATATAAAATTAGCCATTTAAAAATGAACAATTCGGTGGCATTTAATACATTCAACATGTGTGTGCAACCACCAACTCTATCAAGTTTTAAAACATTTTTTATCACCCCTAAAGGAACCCTTGTATGCATTAAGCACTTGCTCCCCATTCTCCCTTCCTCCCAGCACCTGGTAACCACCGGTCTGCATTCTGTTTCTGTGAGTTTACTTGTTCTGGATAGTCCCATTTGTTTTCAAAGAGCTTTCCAGGAAGCCCCACCCAGCCTTTTCTGCTCAGACCTCATTGGCCAGGAATGTGTCTGATTTTTAGGTGGGCAAATTGATGCCCTAGACAAAATCAGCATCTGTCATTCTACTTTTTTTTTTTCCCTGAGACAGAGTCTTGCTCTGTCACCCAATCTGGGGTGCAGTGGCACGATCATGGCTCACCGTAGCCTCAACCCCTTGGGCACAAGCACTCCTTCTGCCTCAGCCTCTCAAAGCACTGGAATTACAAGTGTGATTCACTGGGCCCAGCCTGATTTACTTATTTATTACGTTTAATTGTTTATCTCTCCACCATCAGAATATCAGCTCTACACGGGCAGGGAACTTTGCCTATTTCATTTAGACACCTAGACCAGTGCCTGATTCATACTGTATCTCATTAATATGAAATGTTATCAATTTTAAAAGATTATTTATTTTGAGACAAGGTCTGTCTGTGTTGCCCAGGCTGGAGTGCAGTGGCACAATCTCATCTCACTGTAACCTCCACCTCCTGGGCTCAAGCCATCCTCCCACTTCAGCCTCCCAAGTAACTGGGACTACAGACAGATGCCACCATGCCCAGCTAATTTTTTAATTTTTTGTAGAGACAGTATTTTGCCATGTTGCCCAGACTGGTCTCCAACTTTTGAGCTAAAACAATCCACTCACCTCGGCCTCCCAAAATACTGGAATTGCAGGGATAAGCCACCATGCCTGGCCTAAAAGATTTTTATTTTGGAAAAGTTAAAGTGTGAAAAAAGATTTTTGTGTCTTAGAATCAATAAAATATGGTTGTAGGTTCTCTAAGTATTAAAATGTGGAATGAGGCAAAGCACAATGGCTCACGCCTATAATCCTAGTGTTTTGGGAGGCTGAGGCTGGAAGATTGCTTGAGCCCAGGAGGTCAAGGCTGCACTGTGCCACTGTACCCCAGCCTGGTTGACACAGTGAGACCCTGCCTCTAAAACAAAACAAAACAAAACAAAACAAAAAAAAAAGTTACTTAGTGTGTTAGTCAATGATAAATGCTGAGAAAAAATAGAAAGTAGAGCAAGGTAAGGCTCATTTGGGGGATGGAACAGAGACAGGTTGCTATATTAATATACAGTCGACCAGTATCTGTGGGTTTTGCACCTGTGAATTCAACCAATCTCAAATTGAAAAAAAAAAAATTGTTTTAAATTGTGTCTAGGCCAGGTGCAGAGGCTCATGCCTGTAATTCCAGAACTTTGGGAAGCCAAGATGGGAGGATCACTTGAGCCCAGGAGTTCAAGACCAGCCTGGGCAACATAGCAAGGCCATGTCTCTACAGAAAAGAAAAAGAATTAGCCAAGCATGGTGGTGCATGCCTGCGGCCCCAGCTACTCGGAAGTCTGAGGTGGGAGGATCACTTAAGCCTGGAAGGTTGAGGCTGCAGTGAGCCATGCTCATACCACTGCACTTTAAGACCCTGTTAGAAAAAAAAATAAATTATATCTGTACTGAACATGTACAGACTTTTTCCTCTTGCCATTATTCCCTAAGCAATAGAATATAACAGCTACTTACATAGCATTTACATTGTATTCAATATTACAAGTACTCTAGGGATGATTTGAGGAATACCAAAGGATAATGCACAGGTTATATGCAAACACTATGTTATTTTATATTGAGAACTTGAGCAAATGAGGATTTTTGTATCCATGGGGAGTCTAAAACCAACCCCCCATGGATACCAAGGGACTACTATCTATTGCTGTGTAACAAATTACCCCAACACTGAGCAGTTTAAAACAACATACATTTAGTATATCGGTTTCTGTGGGTCAGGAATCCAGGAGTAGCTTAGCTAGGTCATTCTGGTTCAGGGTTTCTCATGAATTTGCAAACAAGATGTTGGCTGGGGCTGCAGTCATCTGAAAGCTTGACTAGGGCTGGAGGAGCTGCTTCCAAGATGGCTCACACATACAGCCATTGGCAAAAGGCCTTAATTCCTCTCTGACTAACGGCAAGAAGCCTCAGTTCCTTGTCACGTGGGCCTCCACATGGGCTGCTTGAGTATCTTCACAACATGTCAGCTAACTTTCCCCAGGACAAGTGATTCCAGAGTGAGAGCAAGGAGGAACCCACAATATCTTTTATGACCTAGTCTTGGAAATGAGACCATCACTTCCGCAGTATTCTTAGCTGGAAGTGAGTCACTATGTCTATCCCACATTCAAGGAGAGGGAAATTTAAGGGAGAAGTATCAAAGAATTTGCAGACATATTCGAAAACCACTACAATTAAATAGGGTGCTCAACATAAGAGAAAGGCAATATTGGCCAAGCAGATATGGAAGGCTCTTTCCTCTATCTAGCATGCTCTCCTACTCACCTCCATGTCTGCTTGGCCAATTCCCTCGCCTCCTTTAGGTTTTTGCTCAAATGTCACCTTTCTCTTATGCTGGTATTGTTGGGGCAGGAGTGCATGCAGGTAAAGGGGAAAAGAGGAAAGTGCCACCTGAGAGGCAACTAGCAGAGCTGCCACATGCCTGCCCTCCATCACTAGCTGTGTGGCTCTGTGGTCACTTTCCATTCTGAGTTCCAGTTTCCTCCTCTGTGTAATGGGAATGACAGAAGTAACTATTTACAGGTTTATTATGAGGATTAAATAAGACAGTATCTGTAAAGCATCCAGGCCATGTCTGGTATATTATATTCAGTAAACATTAACTAATGTTATTCTTGTTACAATCAGGTGCTGTAGCCTCAATCTTTTTACATTTTTTTTATTATTTATTTGAGACCGGATCTCACTTTGTCAGCCAGGCTGGAGTGCAGTGGTGTAATCATGGCTCACTCCTGGGCTCAGGTGATCCTCCTGCCCCAGCCTCTCCAGTAGCTGGGACTACAGGCATGAGCCACTGCGTCCAACCTGTAGCCTCATTCTTCTCATCTGAGCCTCAGGTACAATGGTGCAGATCATCAGCTGGGGTCTCTTAGAGGACATGGCCCTTGGGGGATGTGGTAGAAATATCTCCCCTCCTCTGCAACACAGAGAAAAAGTGGCAGAGGAGACAAACTCTGCCTGCCAGTCAGCCCAGACCTCAGCATCAGAGAAGCCACCAGGTCTGAGTGTAAGTCTGCTAAGCTGCCTGGGGGTGTTGGGAGCCTGGTCAGCTATGGACCAGGAAACCAATTCAGAAGTTCAAGAATGAGATCCTCCCCACACCCTCTCCTGAGCCCTCCAGTCTCAGTCAATCTCTAGACAGTGTTTGCTGAGGCCTGTCTGAGTCCCTTGCTGAGTGCTGGAAATGCGGCAGTCGGCAAGAGCAAAACCCAAGAGATATCAAATCAAGTGCCCATGCCAGTCAGGACCTGAGGTCTTTGAGGGAGGAAGAAGTCACCTAGGGTGGATCCTCCAGTGTGTCCTCAGAAGGGGGACTGGACACAGGGAGGGAGAGGAAGGGACTGCATCCTCGCCCCGCAGCACAAGACAGAGCTCAGGGCCCAGTGCCTTTCACTGGGTCAGTACCCACCTGGGCCAAGGTCTACCATGGTCCTGTCTACTCGTGCTTGTAAAGGTGTGGTTTACAGTAAAAGCAGCTTAGGTCAGTGTGAAAGGCTCTGCTCCAAGGGCTACAAATGTTGCTTCCACTCCTGATTCCACCGCACACACACCACACATATATACCTCAGCAATTCCAACCATTTTCTGGGTCTCAGTTTCCTTCTCTGTCAAAAAGTCTTTGCTCAAACATAAGGACAGTAAGGATAAGGATACTTACTGTGAGTCTTGGGATGACAGTCATGAGCCACAAGGATAGCAAGTTTTTCTGTGCCTAATTTATTCATTCAGTAAATACTTATTAAGTCCCCACTGTGTGTCAAGCACTGTTCTGATGCCTTGGAAAGACAGTGCAGAGCAAGATATTCAATGTCTGTGCTCACTGGGAGCTGACCCAGTGGTGGGGAATCATTCTGTGAAATACAGCCACGAGTCACTTAACAATGTGCATATGTTCTGAGAAACATGTTGTCAGGTGATCTTATCATTGTGCAAACATCATGGAGTGTACTTACACAAACCCAGATGGCACAGTCTACCACGTACCTAGGCTATACGGTATAACCTATTGCTCCCAGGCTACGAACCTGTACGGCACGCTATGGGCTGAACCTTGTAGGCAGTTCTAACACAATGGTAAGCATTCATGTACCTAAACATAGAAAAGGTACAGTAAACATATGGTATAAAAATACAGTAGGCCAGGTGTGGTGGCTCACGCCAGCACTTTGGGAGGCTGAGACAGGTAGATCACGAGGTCAGGAGATTGAGACCATCCTGGCTAACATGGTGAAACCCCATCTCTACTAAAAATACAAAAAATTAGCCGGGCGCAGTGGTGGGTGCCTGTAGTCCCAGCTACTTGGGAGGCTGAGGCAGGAGAATGGCGTGAACCTGGGGGGTGGAGCTTGCCGTGAGCTGAGATTGCACCACTGCACTCCAGCCTGGGTGACAGAGCAAGACTTGGTCTCAAAAAAATAAATAAAATAAAATAAATAAAAATACGATATAGGACAGGCACAGTGGCTCACGCCTGTAATCCTAACACTTTGGGAGGCCAAGGCTGGTGGATCACTTGAGGTCAGGAGTTTAAGACCAGCCTGGCCAACATGGTGAAACCCCGTTTCTACAAAAAATACAAAAATTAGCCAGGCGTGGTGGCAGGTGCCTGTAATCCCAGCTCCTTCAGAGGCTGAGGCTTCAGAATCTCTTGAATCCAGGAGTTGGAGGTTGCAGCAAGCCGGGTTCACGCCATTACACTCCAGCCTGGGCAACAGAGCGAGATTGTGACTCAAAAAAAAAGGAAAAAAAAAAAAAAAACAGTACAAAAGATTTTTAAAAACTGGTACACCTATATAGGGCACTTACCACAAATGGAGCTTGCAGGACTGGAGGTTGCTCTGGGTAAGAGAGTGAGTGGTAAGTGAATGTGAAGGCCTAGGACATCACTGTACACAACTGTAGACTTTTTAAGCTACACTAAATTTATTAAAAAAGATTTATTTCTTTAATAATAAATTAACCTTAGCTTACTGTAATGTTATATACTTTTAAAAAACTTTTAAACTCTTTTGTAACAGCACTTAAAACACAAGCACATTGTATAGCTTTTCCTTCTTTCTCTTTATTTATTTTTTTGAGACAGAGTCTTGCTCTGTTGCCCAGGCTGGAGTGCAGTGGTGTGATCTTGGCTCACTGCAACCTCTCCCTCCTGGGTTCAAGTGATTCTCCTGTCTCAGCCTCCCAAGTAGCTAGGATTATAGGCACGCGCCAACATGCCTGGCTAATTTTTGTATTTTTAGTAGAGATGGGGTTTTGCCATGTTCACCAGGCTGGTCTCGAACTCCTCACCTCAGGTGATCCGCCCTTCTGGGCCTCCCAAAGTGCTGGCACTACAGGCATGAGCCACCGAGACCAGCTTTTTTTTTTTTTTTTTAAAGACAAGGTCTCACTCTGTCACCCAGGCTGCAGTGCTGTGGCACAATCCTGGCTCACTACAGCCTCAACCTCCTAGACTCAGACGATCTTCCCACCTCAGCTTCCCAAGTAGCTAGGACTACAGGTGCATGCCATCGTGCCTGACTAATTTTTTTAATTATTGGTAGACACAAGGATCTTGCTATGTTGCCCAGGCTAGCTTCAAACACCTGGGCTCAAGTGATCCTCCTGCCTCAGCCTCTCAAAGTTGTGATTACAGGCGTAAGCCACCACACGCAGCCCACTTTTGTTCTTTACATCTTTATCCTATGAGCTTTTCTCTATTTTCAAATTTTTTTAAATTATTTTTTTGTTAAAAACTAAGACACAAACACACACATTAGCCTGGGGTCAGGATCGTCAATATCACTGTCTTCCACCTCCACACCTTGGCACACTGGAAGGTCTTCAGAGGCCGTAACATGCAGCTGCCATCTCCTGTGATAACAGTGCCTTCTTCTGCAATACCTCCTGAAGGACCTGCCTGAGGCTGCTTTATAGTTAACTTTTTTTTTTAAGTAGAAGGAGTACACTCTAAAATAACAATAAAACATATCGTAAGTACATAAACCAGTAACATAGTTGTTTATCATCATTATCAAGTGTACTGTACATAACTGTATGTGCTATACTTTTATATGACTGGGGGCGCAGTAGGTTTGTTTACACCAGCATCACCGCAAACTCGTGAGGAATGTGTTGCGTTATGACGTTAGGGTGGCTACAAGGTCACTAGGTGATAGGAATTTGTCAGCTCCATTGTAATCTTATAGGACCATCGTCTTGACCCAAATGTAATGCAGTGCATGACTGTATGGTGGTAGGTGCTAAGGACAGAAGCAAAACAGAGGAAGGGGACAGAGAGGATAGAGGGTGGTCAGGGAAGGTCTTGTGGCTGTTTGAGGGAAGGGCATTCCAGGCAGAGGGCACAGCAAGAGTCCTGAGAAGCGAATGTGCTTGGGGCATCCAAGGAGCCTCGAGGAAGCAGTTTATGGAAACTCTAGAAACAAATGAGGTCCGACCATAGCGACTCTTTCAGAGCAAAAGCCAGATTATGTCACTCCTCTGCCAAAGTCCTTGCAAGGCCTCAATGCAGTTGGCCTCCCTCCTACCCTCCCGGCCCCACTTCGCTCTGTCCACACTCCCTCAGGGCTGCGGCTCACCCCTGCCGAAGGCTTCCTCCTAACTCAGAGGTCCTTAACCAGAATCACCCGCAGGGCTTATTAAAACACAGATCCTGAGTTCCAGCCCAGTTTCTGATGCAGAAACTGATTTGTGGCTGGGATACGGCCCTAGAATGTGCATTTCTAATGGGGTCCCTGGTAAGGCTGACACTTCAGGACTTATTGCTTCAGTTTTAGAAGTGCTGCTCCAGCGTTCCCTTGCTGATACCGCTTTTTTTTTTTTTTTTTTTTTTTTTTTTTTTTTTTTTTTTTTTTTGTTTTTTTTTTTTTTTTTTAGATAGAGTATTGCTTTGTTGCCCAGGCTGGAGTGCAGTGGCGCCATCTCGGCTCACTGCAACCTCTGCCTCCTGGGTTCTGGCGATTCTCCTGCCTCAGCCTCCTGAGTAGCTGGGACTACAGGTGCGTGCCACCACACCCAGCTAATTTTTGTACTTTTTGTAGAGATGGGGTTTCACCATGTTAGATAGGCTGATCTCAAATTCCTGACCTCAAGTGACCTGCCCACCTCAGCCTCCCAAAATGCTGGGATTACAGGCGTGAGCCACCACACCCAGCCTGCTTTTGCCCCAGATAACCCACTTAGTACTACAACTTGCTCCCCTCCTCCCCTGCACCCCAACCTCCTTCCTACTCTATTTTTCCTTTTTTTCTTGTCTTTTCTTTCTTCCTTTCTTTTTTTTGTTTTTTCTGGTTTTGTTTTGTTTTGAGGAGTCTCACTCTGTCACCCAGGCTGGAGTGCAGTGGCACTATCTCGGCTTACTGCAACCTCTGCCTCCTGGGTTCAAGCAATTCTCCTGCCTCAGCCTCTCAAGTAGCTGAGATTACAGGTGTGTGCCATCACACCCAGTTAATTTTTGTATTTTTAGAGACGGGGTTTCACCATGTTGGCCAGGATGGTCTCAAACTCCTGACCTCAGGTGATCTGCCTACCTTGGCCTCCTAAAGTGCTAGAATTACAGGCATGAGCCACCATGCCCGGCCTAAATAACATCTTAAACATTAGTCATACACACTTTTTTTTAAAAAATGGAAAATCATCTGGTGGTGCAATGGCTCCCAAATGCTGGTGTCCTAAGACCAATGATGGCAGAATAATTTTGTTTGGTTTTGTTTTGTTTTTTGAGAGAGGATCTCGCTACATCGCCCAGGCTGGAGTGCAATGGGGTGATCACAGCTTACTGCAGCCTCGACTTCCCAGGCTCAAGTGATCCTCCCACCTCAACCTCCTGAGTAGCAAGGATTACAAGTGCACACCACCATGCCAAGCCAATTTTTTATTTTTTATTTTTGCAGAGACAGGGGTCTCAAACTCCTGAGCTCAAGGGATCCACTTGCCTTGGCCTCCCAAAGTGCTGGGATTACAAGCGTGAGCCACTCCCCTGGCCTGCTTGTTGATTTTTTGAGACAAGATCTCTGTCGCCCAGGCTGGAGTGCAGTGGCACCATCATGGCTCACTGCAGCCTCCACCTCCAGGGCTCAGCTAATCCTCCCACCTCAGCCTCCTGGGTAGCTCAGAATACAGACAGGTGCCACCATGCCCAACTAATTATTTAATTTTTTATAGAGACAGGGTCTCACTATGTTTCCCAGGCTGGTCTTGGACTCCTGGGCTCAAGCAATCCTCTCACTTTCACCTCCCAAATTGCTGGGATTACAGGTATGAGCCACCGTGCCCAGCCCAGAGTGATTTTTTAAAATACAGATTCTTGTGGTTTAAAAATACCCTCGGAGAGTCTGTATCAGGAAGTTAGGGTTGGGCAGAGATTTTTTGTCTTTCTCAAAGCACCCACTCACCCACCTCTTACCCCCCACATCTCCAGATAAGTGTGAGGTATGGCCAGGTTTAGGAATTCCTGTGAGAAGCCTTACCTGTAGAGAAAGATTCGGGGGAATAAATTCCAGGGTGTAGCTTTTTACACTTTGCAAAAATGTGACCACACCCATGGTCATTTATCACTTCCCACAAGCTCTCCGGTTGGCCAGGCAAGATCACCATCTCCCTTTCACAGAGCAGAAAACTGAGGCCCTGGGGTATCAAGTGATACTCCCTGCTCAACACTCAACAGTCACAGCTGGTTGGTGGTGGAGGTCATACACCTGCGGGTGGCAGAGATATGATTAGAGCTTGGGCCTCTGGCTGGGCGCAGTGGCTCATGCCTATAATCCCAGCACTTTGGAAAGATGTGGTGGGAGGATCACTTGAAGCCAGGGATTCAAGATCAGCCTGAGGCCCTCCTCACTCCCCCATGCCGCCCCCACTCTCTCCTCTATTTTAAAAAATAAGAAGAAGAAAGAGGGGAAAAAAGACCTTAGGCCTCTGAATTCTCACTCTAGGGCTCTCCCCTCTCCATCACCTGGATAAACCCAAGTTCCAGGAAGTTCTGAGGACGCCACTGAGGGAGGAAGGGCAGAGAAGGGAGAGAGAGTATCAAATGCGTGGAAGGCAAGGTTCTGGGAGGCTGTTTCCTGGCCACGGGAAAGACTCCAGTTGCCCTAAGGACTTGGAAAACACATGGCATTCACGAGGTAACTCTGACTGCCTGTGACCTCTGGACATCCACTTTCTCTTTGTGTGCTTCTCCTCATCACCAAAATGGGGCTGATAATCCATGTCCTGCCCCCAACAAAATACTTGTAGAATGTAAAGCACTCCAAAAGTCCAAGTTATTATTGCTGTTATCAAGGGAAGGCCCTTTGGGACAGAACTTAAACAGCCTTTCTTTCATCTGAGGGACACTTTTGAGCATCTACCACGTGCCAGGCACTGTGCGGGTCACTGTACACACATGCCCTCACTTACCCCTCACAAAGGGCCAGTGCTGCTGTTCTTTACCTTTTACAGATGAAGAAACTGAGGCTCGCTGAGAGTTGCAATTCATTCCATCATTAATTCATTCACTCAGCTTTTACTAAAAGCCTGCTCGGGGCCAGGCTCTGGGCCAAGTGCTGAGAATAAGAAGATGAACAAGTCCTTCAGGAGACGTGCCCATAAATTACTTTAATAACAACTAAGTACATGCTTCAACAGACAAGGTGCAGTGGGAACTAGAAGGGGAACAACAGGTTCTCCTGGGGGTTATGGGGATGGACAGCTGACCTCCTGCGAGGACCCTGCACCGCTAAGGTGCATGCGCCCTCTGTAGCTGTGCAATCACAAAGGCTGGGCTCGAGTCTCACTTGGATCAAGGCTTTGCTGTGTATTTCCAAGAAGCCTCTTCCGCCACTGAGCCTCGGTCTCAATCTGGAAAGTTAAAAGGTTGCGTAGGCCTGACATCCTGCAGCTCTCGAGGGGCCAAAAACTCTGGCCCTCCCACCCCACCTTCTGGTCAGTTCAAGCTCGACCCCAGCCAAGCCTCATTCCGAAGCCCTGAAGGCCAGACCGAATCCCTCGCAAAGTGCCAAATACCCCTCCCCAGGGCGGTGCTCAGAGCCTGGGGCGGGGCCGGGGTACCAAGGGGGGCGGGGCTCCAGCGGGGGCGGGGCCAAGACCTAGATGCAGATGTGCGCGGCCCGCCCAGAAGCGTCTCTCCCAGCCAATGAGCGTCCGAGGGCGGGGAAGCCCCGCCTCTGGGTATAAGAATACGCCGAGTCCCGGTACGCGGCGCGGAGGTTTCGGAGCGCTACACCGTGCGGGCCTTTGTGACCTAGAGCTGCGGCCGCAAGGTGCGCAGTAGTGGGCTGGGCCGGGGCACCAGTTGGGTTTGGTTTTGCTCCGCCCGGCCGATCTGCAGGGACCGCACGGTGCCCGGGTCCCCCGCCGCAGAGGAGCTGCTGGCCCGGGCCGGGGGAGCCGGCGCTGACCACCGCGCACTGTCCCCGCAGGCAGCCGGCCCGCCGCCATGGCCGACCACCTGATGCTCGCCGAGGGCTATCGCCTGGTGCAGAGGCCGCCGTCCACCGCGGCCGCCCATGGCCCTCATGCGCTCCGGACTCTGCCGCCGTACGCTGGCCCAGGCCTGGACAGCGGGCTGAGGCCGCGGGGGGCTCCCCTGGGGCCGCCGCCGCCCCCGCAACCCGGGGCCCTGGCGTACGGGGCCTTCGGGCCGCCGTCCTCCTTCCAGCCCTTTCCGGCAGTGCCTGCGCCGGCCGCGGGCAGCGCGCACCTGCAACCTGTGGCGACGCCGTACCCCGGCCGCGCGACCGCGCCCCCCAACGCCCCGGGAGGCCCCCAGGGCCCGCTGCCGGTGCCTAGCGCCGCAGCCCCGCCGCCGCCCGCGCTCGCCCTGGGCGGCATGGACGCCGAACTCATCGACGAGGAGGCGCTGACGTCGCTGGAGCTGGAGCTCGGGCTGCACCGCGTGCGCGAGCTGCCCGAGCTCTTCCTGGGCCAGAGCGAGTTCGACTGCTTCTCGGACTTGGGGTCCGCGCCTCCCGCCGGCTCCGTCAGCTGCTGAGCGCGGCCGGCGCCCGCCCGGCGTGCCCGAGAGGAGAAGGGGCCCGACTGCCCGCCGGACCCCGCACGCGGCGACTGGGCCCCGCGCGCGCCCTCCGCGAGGGTGGAGTCGGCGGCTGTGTGCTCGGGGCCGGGCACCGGGCTGGGACCCTGGCGTCCCTCCAGGCCCTGCCTCCTGCCGGAGGACAGTTTGGCTTCACTTCTCTGACCCCAGCCTCGGCGGTAAAGTGAAGGAGACTGGACCAGCTTCAGCTTTCGGACTCCGGTTCTTGGATCGTGTCCTTTCCCCCTCGCCTCCCTCTCCCCCCAATCTGAGCCATTGCAGGCCTCTGCCTGCTGCCCTCTCTCTCCTCGGAATCGGGTCCCCAGAGCCACCATCTCCTGAGCCTCCCACCCCGCTGCCTGGGCCCAGCCGTTGCTGGGCCTCCCACCTCAAGGAGGGGAAGATTGTACAGCCCGAACCCGTGGAGCAATGCCCTATCTGGCCAACAAAACCAAAATAAAACTGGGTCACTTTACAGTCTTGCCGTTTTCATTTCCTTATCACCCCGAGCCCTGACTATATTTAGCTTCCAAAGTCCCAAGGCTGCTGAAGACAGTGGATGGCATGGGGGCCACAGTCCCCAGCAGTGCCCAGGAGAGGAAACCGACAGTTTCTTTCAAAAATATCTTGTGGGTTGTGCAATTGTTATGTCACAACCTGGAGGGCAGAGGCTGCCACTGGGTGGTGGGACAACCCACTGGACTTCCCAGCTCCTAGGGTGGGGGGAGCTTGGTGCTCTGCCAGAGAGGAGCTGGGTGGCACCGGGTTCAGACAGCCTAGCTTTGAACCCTGACTCTCCCTTGCCCAAGACACCATCCGTTCTGATTTCTGAGGCTGTTTCCTAGAGGGAGATGGTCCGCGTCTCCTCAGGTAGTTATGCTGCCGTTAGTTAGCACAGTGCCAAACACCTGGGCAGTTCTCAATAAGTGACAGCAATTATTATTCTACAAATTGGTGCTGATTTTATTGCAGGCCCTGTGTCAACTTGGTGCATGCTCTCATGGAATCACAGTCCAGGTGGGAGGAGGCGGCTAACAGGCCTGGAAATAAACTAATCTTGCTGCAAGGAAGACTGATGAGTTCTAGAAAACAGTGCTTAGGCAGCACTTTGGGAGGCCGAGGTGGGCAGATCACGAGGTCAAGAGATTGAGACCATCCTGGCTAACATGATGAAACCCTGTCTCTACTAAAAATACAAAAATTAGCTGGGCGTGGTGGTGCGTGCCTGTAGTCCCAGCTATTTGGGAGGCTGAGGCAGGAGAATCGCTTGAACCCAGGAGGCAGAAGTTGCAGTGAGCCAAGATCATGCCACAGCACTCCAGCCTGGCAACAGAGTGAGAGTCCTCAAAAAAAAAAAAAAAAGAAAAGAAAAGAAAGAAAACAGTTCGGAGGGGATGGGGGAGGGGGATTGTACAGCCAAGACAATAGACTGGCCAAGCAGGCACACCCAGAGGAGGGAGCAGTTTCAGCTATTAATAGTTGAGGTTGGGGTCAGTTCAGGCTTCAGGGAAGCAGTGACATTTGATGTGATGAACAGAGCCTTGAGTGATGAATATGTTTTTAGGAGAGAAGAGCCTGTTTCAAGGCAGGAAGGCACACAAGTACAACAAATGTTTGGGGAAGGTGTGGGGTGTCTAGAAGGTACAAGAAAGGTCAGATGACTTTACGACAACTTTGTGAGGCAAGCACAGTCCTCATTCTACAGATGAGGGATGTGGAGTGGGCCCAGGCCTGGCAGGATTTGGCCTCGGAGTCCTGAGCACCAGCGTGAGTTCCTGGCCACCCTCTGCTGTTCACTCTGGACAAATCCCTAGGTGCTTCTGAGATGTGGGGAGAAAAGCTGGGAAAGAGATTGAAGGCAGGGAGGAGGCTGGGTCAGAGACGCTGCGGACAGTGCTAGGACGGGTCGTGGGGCATTCTCTAGGAAAGCGTGGATTCCAGGGACACTGGAGAGGAACACCAGGCCGAGACCTTCTGTCCCCAGCAGCTGGGCTTGGTTCTCAAGCCAGGCTTTTTTGTGGATGTGACCCTCCATCAGCCCGTGAGTTCTCCCAGGACCTACTGTGCTCTGAAGCTACGAGGATGGGCATGTGGCTGATGACAGAAGGTGTTTGGCAAATGAGTAAAGGTCTCCCTAAGACCATGGGATTTCTGGGACAGGATGAAGAGAAAAAGGAAGAGAGGCTTCTGGGAAGGGACTGGCCTGAGCTCTGGGCTCAGAGAGGCTGGCGTTTGCTACCCCGCCGCCCCGCTGCTTTGCCCAGAACCCCAGGCCAGAGACAGAAACCATGGGGCTGAATTAGGACAGGAGGGTTTAGCCCTGAGCTGGACACTTCCCTGATTCCCTTCTCTCTGGTCCTCAGTTTCCACACCAGTAAAATGGGGCTAATATCCCTGCCCTGCTACATTACAAAGCAATAAGCCTCACAATTAGTAAGGAACAAATTCAGAGATGGGTTGATAAGCAGTTGGTAAACTTTGAAGTGCTCTCCATATGGAAGGGATTACAACGAAAACCCCAACACCTGCCTCTTTCCAGAGTTAAAGGGGAAGCGGAGGAGGGAGTCCAGCTGCTGAGCTCTTCCCTCCCCCATCCCTCCAAAAGAGACTGCTGAGAAGTGGGACAGCAGACCGATGGACACGGGAGAAGATGAGGCTGGGGCAGCCCACCGCCTGGATCCCCAAATCCCTGACACTGTTTGGAGACTTCTGACCCTACCATCCCCTACCAGGGGAAGAGAGAGTATGTATAGAGGCAGTGAGGAGAGCAATGGGCTTGTCGTCTCACAGCCTCAGGGTCCAGTTCCAGAAGCGACTCTTACCAGCTGACTGACCTCAAGCAAGCCACCACACCTCCCGAGTCTTGGCTCTCCTAAGATAGTCACACAAGCTTCCCACGGTGCCGTCAGGGTGTTGCTCATGTCTCCCCCAAGGCTGCCCCCTAAAGCAACCTGTTGCCTCTGTGGTGCTGTGGATTTCACTCTTATACCTAAGCTGGATCTTTGGGGTCAGAAATCAGGCTTCCTCAGGGTTGGGAACTGAGTCATGACACAGATAAGTCATTTTCCCATCCTTTTGTTTTGTTTTGTTTTGTTTTCCTATTCATATGAAAGTTTCCAGGCTGATGTTCTTTATTTTGAATTATCTTTTGATTGACTGGATTTCATCAACAAGCTGCCATTTGTGGGTTTGTTTGTTTGTTTGTTTGTCCTTCAAGAAAAGTGCAACTTCCCTTGAACTCATCTTTACAATGGGGATGCTAATAGTACCACCCTGTAGAACCGCTGTGGAGATAAAACAAGTTAGTGCAGGTAAAGTATTGAGAGCAGTGTGGTTTGTAGTAAGTGCTGTTGTTATCCCTGATAACAGCACTTTTTGGAGATACCTTTGTATTAGAATCTCAGGAAGGCTGTGTTTTAACCAGCTAGAAAGAGGTTACTCCAACAGCGACCCTGTTGCAGTTTGGGTTCCCCGGGAAGCAGACTCTGAGATGACATTCAGCTAGCAAGAGGTGTGTTAGGGAGTGCCTTCAGGATCCGCACCTGCAGAAGGGAGGGGACAGAAGCCAGAGCCAGCTAAGAGGCTACAAAGCAGGCCCAGCCGAAGCCTCGGGCAGCCCCATTGGGAGCTCTGGGGCTAGAAGGGCCCTTCAGAGTTGGCCTGAGTTGGACCATTTTAATCCTGTATACTCCTGCCTCCATCAGTCACTGGATGTGAGCCACCCAGAGAAGTGGTGTGACTGTGGGCAAGGCCGCTGTCCCCAGCTAAGCCCATCCCTGGAGGAGCTGCCAGGGGACGGCTATCTACCAACAGCACTCCTGGGGGCTAGAGCAATAATTCCCTTTTTTTTTTTTTTTTTTGAGACAGAGTCGTCTCACTCTGTCACCCAGGCTGGAGTGCAGTGGCGCGATCTCTGCTCACTGCAACCTCTGCCTCCCGCGTTCAAGTGATTCTCCTGCCTCAGCCTCCTGAGTAGCTGGGGTTACAGGTATGCGCCACCAGGCCCGGCTACCTTTCGTATTTTTAGTAGAGATGGAGTTTCACCATGTTGTCCAGCCTGATCTCCAACTCCTGACCTCAAGTAATCCGCCTGACTTGGCCTCCCAAAGTGCTGGGATTACAGGATGCGCCACTGTGTCCAGACTAGGGCAATGGTTTCATAGAAGGCGGCTCTGGGCAGCACATCACAGTGTTCACCACAAGCAATGGGGTGGGGACTCTGGTCCCCAACAGCAAGGGTCTCCTTAAATTTATGCCCTGGGTATCTCTTTTGCCTCATCTTGGTCTCAGATCTGACCAGCACCTTCCCTATTACAGAACAACAACAAAATTTAAACATATCAACCTTATAGGTTTGATGTGATGAGACTCTATACAAAATACCCCGCTCAATAACTGAGCGCTGCCATCACTATCATCATCATCATTGTCATCATTATCATCGTCACTCCAGGTCAGATAAGTGTTCAACAGTCATTTATCAAATAAATTAATGAACAGTCTGATCCTAGCCTTTTCCCAGGCAGCTTAAGTGGTTTAGCTGATTACTAAGTAATCCTCTTGAATTCCTTAATCCATCCTGGCCTAACTCTTCATGCCACCCTGTTGTTAGAAGTGTTGGGACAAGATTCGTGCCAACTGTAAGACCAAATAAGTGCTTACTGAGTGCCTGCTGTGTGCAGGCATGGTGGGAACTGACAGGGAGTACCCAGTGGGCGCTCTTTCTTTTCCAGTCTCTTTAATCACTGCCCAACCCTGTAAATAGCACTGCTAGGTAGTTTATCCCCATTCCAGAGGTCAGAAAACTGGGGCATGCAGAGAATTACTCCAAGTCACACCCCAGTAACAGGTGAGGTGAGCATGTCCACCTCACCATATCTGGGGCCCGTCCCCTCCCCAGGCTGGATCTGGCCAAGGACCTGAGCCTGGGTGGGTTAAGAGCAGAGTCTCAGAGCTGGTCTGCCACTCTGAGGCCGTGAGATGCAGAGGAAGTTACTGAGCCTCCTTAGGCCTTGATGCCTTCTTCCATCCAATGGGGAAAATAATTCCAACATCCGAAGAATGTGTGTGCAAAGATTCACGTGAGGCTGGGTTTCTGAGAGCACACTGCAAGTGGTGCGGTGCTGCTTGGCCAAAGTGGGTTTGTGGGTGAACAACCATGGCCCTTACCCTGTAGCTGGTCTGGGAAGAGGACACCTGCATATACTCTGGGGCTTTAGATCTGGCCAGCCTGGAGCGTGCAACATAGAGTCTCATGTTGAGGGTTCCAAGGAGGCACTGCTGAGCAGCTCAGGGTCTGGACGGCCCTGAGGGCTGGTGCTGATAAAAGAGGGGAATGTGGGTCAGCTTGGGGAGGACGCACAGGTTGGGAGACTGGGCATGAGTAAAGGCCCAGGGCCCAAAGTGTGCCTTGATGGATAGAAGAAATAAAGGAAGTTACTCTGAGTGCAGTCCCCTCATCTGTCAAATGGAGACATGACAAGCTTCTTGTGAGAATGAACAGAGGTGATGTTAAGTGCCTGACCTGTGAGCTGCTCAGGTGGAGCTGTGGCTGGGAAATATGACCACAGGGACGAGGAGGACAGAGCCCTGCCCCACCCAGCCTCCAAGTGCCTTCCCATCCTCAACTCCATCCACCCCAGGCTCCTCATGCACGATGTTCCTCGTGCCGCCAAGCCTCTATTCCTTTGCCTGTGCCATTTCCTCAGCCTGAAATGCCCTCCACAGGGCCTTTTCCACATCCAAAGGCCTACTACCTTGTGTCTCAGAGTTGCTGAGGGGTCTTTCTCCACCAGACTGTAAGGCTTACCATCGCCCCCACCTCCACCCACTGTGTGGCTCAGAGGGCATTAGGAAGTGCTGGGCCAGGCACGGTGGCTCACACCTAGAATCCCAATCCTTTGGGAGGCTGAGGCGGGAGGATCACTTGAGTCCAGGAAAATTTTAATACATTTTGAATTTAAAATTTCATTTTTTATTTATAAGGTATAGTTAACTCTAACGTTGGCAAAACAAATTTTCAAAATAATTTTTTAAAAATAAAAATAGGCCGGGCAGGTTGCAGTGAACTGAGATTGCACCATTGCACTCCAGCCTGGGCAACAAGAGTGAAACTCTGTCTTAAAATAATAAAAAATAAATAAATAATAAAATAAAATAAAATATTATAATCCCATTTATATAAAAAAGAGATGTGTATTATGTATATGTATGTAACATACATGTAATATAATAGAATCGTGTGTGTTTGAAAAATCTTGTGGAGGGGGGTCTCTGACTTTTTGTGCTTTCTACATTGTTTGCAAATTATTTTGTCTTAAGCGCATATTTATTTTGACCAAAAACATGTGTTTGTTTAAAACAAAATGATTGGCTCACACCCTGTCTTGAGCTAGGGCAGTCTGCTGTCTCACGTGCCCATTTCATGGCAAAGCCCTAAGCCTGAGCTCCTCTGTGGGAAGTGGCGTACAAATGAGCCCCGCCGGAGACCACCCTCTAATGGGCTGTGGAGGACTCCCTGCTCCGTCCCTGGCCACACTTCTGCTTCACGGAGATACCTGGACTTGATGTTCGTGGATGTCTACCCCCTCCCCGACTCTACAAATGAGAACAACCCCCGGCCAAGTGTGGTGGCTCACGCCTGTAATCCCAGAACTTTGGGAGGCTAAAGCGGATGGATTACTTGAGGTTAGGAGTTTGTGCCCAGCCTAGCCAACGTGGTGAAACCCCGTCTCTACTAAAAATACAAAAATTATCCAGGCATGGTGGCAGGTACCTGTAATCCCAGCTACTCGGGAGGCTGAGGCAGTCAGAATTGCTTGAACCCAGAAGCAGAGGTTGCAGTGAGCAGCGATCACACCATTGCACTCCAGACTGGGCAACAAGAGCGAAACTCTGTCTCAAACAAAAAACCTTAGAATCTTGAGTCTCACACAGACTTCAATGGGCCCTGTGCTCCGCTCCCTATTTTAGTGTGGTGGGGGGCGGGGGGCTGGGTAGAGGGGGTTGCCATGTTGCCCAGACTGGTCTCAAACTCCTGGGTTCAAGTGATCTGCTCACCTCAGCCTCCCAAAGCGCTGAGATTACAGGCAGGAGCCACGGCACCCGGCCGAGCTTCTGGATTTAAACGAAGGACAGGGGTGGTCCGGCTCTCCTCAGAGACGTCTGTAGAGTGGTGCTTCTGCCCTTAATGAGACAGCAACACAGACAGACTAGCAGCAGGGTCTGAGAGACTTGGCGTCAGACCTGGGCTTGTCTCTCAGGCCCTGCTGCTAGTTTGAATCTTTCAGACCCTTCTGGGTTTGAATCTGGCTCCAAACTACATACGTGACATTTGGCAAAGCCACTTTACCACGGTTAGCCTCTGTTTTTGTTTCTAAGCTAAAATATGTTCCAATACTTACACACTCAACAGATGGGATTAAACGAGCTATTGGCTGATGTACTTAGCACAGTGCCTGGCATGCAGTAAGTTCCCAATTCCAACTTGGCACAGCAGTGCTGAGTCAGCAGTAGCTGTGAGCATGTCCAGAGAAGAGGTCCAGGGTGGGGAGGGAGGACTTCAAACCATGTCCCACACAAATGACTGAAGGACGAGCTCTTCAGCCAGCAGAGAAAGACCCAAGGGCAGAAGTAGGTGTCCGCTATTTATGCCTTCCAGGATTTAGTCACCCTTCTCCTGATAAAAGGTTTCCCCAAAATTCTTTTGGGAAACCACCTCTCCCTCATTTATAGCCCATGTAGCCTGGGTAAGTTTGCCTGTTCCCCTGTATCTGATTCAAAATAAAATACTACTAAGCTGTAAAATCAGTGTAAGGAAGCCCCAAATCTTTCCATGACTATTTTGCAATAGCGGTACTTTATCTCCTTCTCCTCTTCCTCCTCCTCCTCCTCCTCCCCCCCCCCTTTTTCTTCTTCACATCAAAGTCTTTCAAATTTGCAGCTAATACCTTAAACACATGAGCTGTCTCTTGTTAGGTCGTTCAGTACTGACTCATAATATCTCACCTGACTCGCAGTAATCTAAGTTAGCGCATTATTATTCCAGGTTATATAGAGATGAGGGAACTGTGGCTTATAAAGATGAAATGACTTGCCTGCTTCCACACAGCTAGTAATTTATTGAGTTAAAATATTAACATAATTGGGATGGTGCCTCGCACATAGTAAGACATATTTAAGTGTTAGCTGCTATAACAAAGAGAACAAGAAAAATGGATTTCATTTTATTTTGTTTTGTTTTGTTTGAGACAGAGCCTCGCTCTGGAGTGCAGTGGCACAAACACAGCTCACTGCAGCCTTGAATTTCTTGAGCTCAAGCAATCCTCCTGCTCCCAAGTAGCTGCGACTACAGGCACACGCCACCACATCCAGCTAATTTTTTAATTTTTGTAAAGATGGAGTCTCACTATGTTACCTAGGCTGATCTCAAACTATTGGCCTCAAATGATCTCCCTGCCTGGGCCTTCCAAAGTGCTGGGATTACAGACATGAGCCACCGTACCCGGCCCAAAAAAATGTTAAAGTGGCTTGCAGAGCAGAAAAGACTTCTTTCTGCTTCCACTCAGTCATCCAGACCCAGACTGCTTGCTTCTTGTTGCTCTGCCTTTCATGACTCCAGCCTCGTGGGCCGAGATGTCTCCTCAAAGTCCAAGCTGGCTTTCTTTGCTTGTCTATCTTTTTCTGCAGAGGGGAATCTGGGTCATGGACACCTTTATGTCCGGCTCTCAGGAAGATGAGACTGAGGAGGTGAGCATGCCCAGTGTTCTAAGGCCCAGTGATGCACGTCACTTCTCAGATTTTCTTGACAAGAATGTAACTACATGACCACACTTTGCTGTAAGGAAGGCTGGGAAATACAGTGTCTAGCTGGCGACCATATGTTTATCAGTAACTCACTTACTCTGGAAGAGGGGAAATGGATTTTGCTAGACAACCAGCAGCCTCCACCACAGCCAAGCGACGGTAATAAGTGGCTCAGTTGAGATTAGAACTCAAGTCTCTTATGCCCCAGAGTACTTGGTGCAGGTGGGGAAGGTATCAGAGGCCTGAGTCCTACATCAAGAGAATTGTTGGCTGGGCACAGTGGCTCATGCCTGTAATCCCAGCACTTTGGGAGGCAGAGGAAGGCAGATCACCTAAGGTCAGGAGTTCGAGGCCAGCCTGGCCAACATGGTGAAACTCTGTCTCTACTAGAAATACAAAAATTAGCCAGAATGGTGGCACGTAGTCCCAGTTATTCGGGAGGCTGAGACTCGAGAATCGCTTGAACCCGGGAGGCAGAGGTTGCAGTGAGCCAAGATCGTACCACTGCACTCCAACCTGGGTAACAGAGCAAGACTCTGTCTCAAAGAAAAAAAAAAAAGAACTGTTTGGATTTAGTAGACCTAGTAGTAGTCAGTCATCACTATGAATACTTATCTGTGGCAACTCACATCCCTTCTCTGAGTCTTAATTTCCTTGTCTGTAAAATGAGGATAGTAAGGGGCCTTACCCGTGAGTTGCTGCTGTGAAGACATTGACCACAGTTCATGACACATACTAGGTACTTACATAGTGGGA